>NC_056747.1:270261931-270464431 GCF_019279795.1 Protopterus annectens | reverse complement strand
AAGCCAGCTACTCTAAGACTCTTACAAGGGTGCCCAATTATACTGAGTGAAATTAATATTAATACAAATGGTAGTATTTTGACCAATGCATTAAGGCTTTCAGGAGTGGCCAAAGAGTCATCAAATACATATAGGTATTCTTAAAGGTTAGCAAACCAAAATCACTTGAAGGAAATAAGGCTCTAGTCCTGTGTTCCACCAAGAGGGAAAATGTATTATTATTCTTAAAGGTTAAAATATTCTCTAAAAGACCAGCCACAATGGAAAGTTTAAATATATTTAATAAATAATAAAAGAACATGAAAATACAAAATATCTAATTACAGTAAACACCAGAGTTTCAGTCACAAGAAATATTAAAATAACACAGACAAATAGATTCACACAGATATAGAAAACAGTACTTAACTAATCTCACTATATTTTCCTGACTGATGTAAAGAATTACTATTCCTTTGTCACTTACTAGAGCAAGGCAAGATGAAGTTGAAGGATCCTTCTATATCATGTTTCAAAAGCAAAGCACTCTGAGACCTCAGTGTCATCTAGTATTAAAATATCATTTTTGCCCTGGTTCACAGAATGACATCACATTCATCTGGTCATCTGATTTTGGTTCCCATACTGCCCCCTTTCCTAGCAATTGACCCAGAGTCTAACACATATGTGTCAATAATACACACACACATAGAGTGTTACTAAAATCTGTTGCAGTTTTCTGGCAGTCATAAAACAATAAAACACTTCCACTCTTCCTACAGGAGCTAATAAACCATTCCTTGGGACAGACATGTTGTCTCTGGCTACAACCAGAACTGTATGATGCAATCTTTATGGCCTACCAAGTAATTTTATCTCAAGCTATTTTTAAAAGGTAGCTGGAGCTGAGCTTCATCTCTTCTCTTCCAGTACCCTATGTTACAATGTTAATTTCCACAGTTATAATACAGTCTGTCATACAGGTGTATTTCTTTGTGGTCCAACAGAACACACTGTTGGCACATTCTAACACAAGCAGCTTTATAAATATCAGCAGAAACACCAGTACAAATCAGTGTGATATATGAATGGCATATAATTCTTTGCAAAACTCCAACTAGCTATAATGGCATATGTTGCACATCCACTGCCCTAATTCTTTTGCCATAGCTGGCAATACCTCACATCATCACATCTCCCCCCCTTTGAAGACTCAAGCTAGTTTTTCAAGTGACCCTTGAGAAATGTTGCTTGCGATGAATAAGCCTGTCTGGGAATACAGTAACCTATTCCCTGTCTTGAGATCCCATCTGCATTGGCATTACTGACCTCACTATAGTGCTGAACTGTCATGTCATATGCCTGCATTGCTAGGCTCCATCTTAGTAACTTGGCATTTTGCTGGCTGGCTCGATATAGCCATAGATCCCCCTCAGACTCCTCCTGCCATCCACTGCAATTACTCAGCATCAAGGCCTTCCTATCATGGTAAGGCTTCATCATATTAACATGGTACAGTTTGTGCCTCTGTCTCCTGCCTATCAGGTTACCATGCAGTTAAAATAATTGACCTTCCTTGCCACTTCAAAGGGTCCCTCCTAAGCTACCTGCAGCTTATTGTGTCTGACGGGGAGGAGAACCATAACCTGCTGTCCCACAGCATACTCTTGGGCTCGAGCATTCCTGTCATACCAGACCTTTTTCTGCTGTTGGGCCCCTGCCAGGTTCTCCTGGGCCAAGGCCAAGAGCTCCATAAGCAGTGTCCTGAGGTTTAGGACATATGTCACAACATACTCCTTGTGGGATTCACACTTACCCTCTGCTCATCATGAATCAAATCTAAAGGCTCCCTTGCCCAGTGCTCATACAACAAATCAAAGGGTGTAAAACGTGGATTCCTGAGGTACCTGTCTGTCTGAAAACAGAGAAGGGGCAATTATTTGTCCAACTCTCTCTTAAACTGGTATGCAAATTCCTGTAGCATGGTCTTTAGTGTTATGTTTAACCTCTCCACAATACCATTAGTCTGGGGATGGTAGGGGATGGTTTTTAGGTGCTTCACCTGACACTGCTTCCACAGACAAGCGAGCAGGTCTGCCATAAAATTGGCACCTTTGCCTGACTGCATGTGACTGCATGCACACAAGGTACTGTATTATCAAATAAAACCAAATCGAAGCTACTTCCAGCGTAAAAAAACAATAAACCAAACAAGTAAACTGGAAGAAATACACGGACTGGAAACTTTTTGAAGATTTAATCCACAGCTCAAAAGCACATTAACGTCTCCTCATTACAAAGTACGTTTTCGTCTTCTAAACCAGAAAGACTTCATCAGATACACTTTGTTTTAATGAATTACATTTATATATCGTACATGCTTAGACATACACCAATCACTTTATTCCAATTAGTTTAAAAACATCCAATAAAATGACTACCTTGTCCCATATTCATGAATAATTCATTTCTTATTACCATATTGTTACTTCCTTAAACACCAACTTCATAAGAAATATCTTGCTGCTAAAATACCTTGATGTTAAATAAATGTTTGATAAAATAGATCTCTGAGTAAAAAACTGTCATTGTTTAAAACATTATAAAACTATTTAAAAACATTTTAAAAAAATGTTTGTGCTATTAAAGTGTATGAATGTTTACATTAACTTTTATTTCATAAAAATGTCATGTTATTTTATAAATATTAATAAATAAATAATGATAAACCTTTAATAAATAAGGTATTTTGGAAACTAGAAAGTATATGCATAAAACATATATTTGAATTGTTTACTTTTTTTACTTTTTTTACTAAAACAATGAAGGAATGTATTATGATTGTTCACAATTTGGCAGACCTTAACTTTAGAATGGGTAAAATAGAAATATACTTGTTTAAGCCTGGTTTATTCCCTGCATCTAAGGTCAATTGCCACCACAATTCCCTCACTTCTATTCTCTCTTCCCATGGTCCACCCCTACCATCACAATTAACTTGTTCTAATACTAGAAAAACAAAGGTGGCTTGTGTACATATAGTCAAATGTTTGTAAAGTGCATTGGTTTCTTTTTTAATAGACATTTCATAATAGTGCTCATAAATCCTTTTCTTGAGTTTTCTCTCTGTTTTACCTATATAGAAGGATTTACAAACTGTGCAAACTGCAAAATAAATAAGTCCTTTTGAGTCACAGTTATAATATTCCTTATTAACCAGCCATTTCTTTCTACTTTCTAAATAGAATTTATCTTTATTCATAATATATTGACATTGACTACACCTGCCACATTTATAAGTACCCACTTTGTTTCTAGTTGTTTTTCTTGGTTTATTTTCTAATAATAATCTCAAATTACTTGAATTTTTGTATGTAACTTTTTGTGGGCCCCTAGGTATTTTTTCTATATCAGTAATGGCTGTGAAGCGTTCCCATTCCTTCAAAAACTTTTTCTTAGTTATATTGTTAATTCCATTATATTCTAATACTAAAGTTTTTTCAAAATTAATGTTAGTATTGTCTTTCTGTGGGATTTTTGATTCATTTGTATTATTTCCTAAAATTATAGGTTTAAACTTGTCTTTTCTACCTTTTAAAACTTCTTCCTTTATATCAATAACAAAGTTGGGTGGATAACCTCTCTCTATAAACATAGACTCCAAGAGGTTACATTCTTTTTCAAAGTCTTCATTTCTACTAGTCATTCGACTCCCTCTAATAAATTGCCCCTTTACAATGTTTCTCTTACAATGTAAAGGGTGCGCACTATTAAAATGTAAAAAGGAATTACAAAATGTTTTTTTCCTAAATAAATTTGTTTCTAATTTATTATTCAACTTATATATCTCAGTGTCCAAATATACCACTTTATTTTCTGTAATATTGTGGGTAAACCTTAAAAACGGACTTGTAGTGTTCAACCATATAAGAAATTCATTAAGTTTTTCTTTTCCCCCATTCCAAAAAATTATGATGTCATCCAAAAACCTACGGTATAACTTCCAATATTGCTTGAATTCTGTTGTCTTTATGTTTTCTTCTTCCCATTGGGAAAGAACAATATTGGCAAAAGTGGGGGCACATGCTGCTCCCATAGCTACACCTTGTTTCTGTTGATAACATTCACCTTTGAAGTATAAAAAATTATTTCTCAATACTATATCCATTAACCATGTACAAATCAATCTTTCTTCCAATGTTAGATAATTTTCTTGGTATATAGCATCTTCGAACATCCTTATTCCTTCAACCCAAGGAATGGAGGAAAATAAATCTATAATGTCTATGGTCTCAAAAATCATATTCTCATCATATAAATCTGGGGTAATAAACTTTAATAAATCCCAAGAATCCTTTAAAATAAATGTTTTTCCCATCCAAATATTTTAGTATCTAAATACTTAGCTAGGGGTTGGGTCTTAGACCCTTCAGCAGAAACTATGGGTCTAAATGGTGGATCTATTTCATTTTTATGAATCTTTAAAAGGTAGAAAAGACAAGTTTAAACCTATAATTTTAGGAAATAATACAAATGAATCAAAAATCACACAGAAAGACAATACTAACATTAATTTTGAAAAAACTTTAGTATTAGAATATAATGGGATTAACAATATAACTAAGAAAAAGTTTTTGAAGGAATGGGAACGCTTCACAGCCATTACTGATATAGAAAAAATACCTAGGGGCCCACAAAAAGTTACATACAAAAATTCAAGTAATTTGAGATTATTATTAGAAAATAAACTAAGAAAAGCAACTAGAAACAACGTGGGTACTTATAAATGTGGCGGGTGTAGTCAATGTCAACATATTATGAGTAAAGATAAATTCTATTTAGAAAGTAGAAAGAAATGGCTGGTTAATAAGGAATATTATAACTGTGACTCAAAAGGACTTATTTATTTTGCAGTTTGCACAGTTTGTAAATCCTTCTATATAGGTAAAACAGAGAGAAAACTCAAGAGAAGGATTTACGAGCACTATTATGAAATGTCTATTAAAAAAGAAACCAATGCACTTTACAAACATTTGACTATATGTACACAAGCCACCTTTGTTTTTCTAGTATTAGAACAAGTTAATTGTGATGGTAGGGGTGGACCATGGGAAGAGAGAATATAAGTGAGGGAATTGTAGTGGCAATTGACCTTAGATGCAGGGAATAAACCAGGCTTAAATGAGTATATTTCTAGTTTACCCATTCTAAAGTTAAGGTCTGCCAAATTGTGAACAATCATAATACATTCCTTCATTGTTTTAGTAAAAAAAGTAAAAAAAGTAAACAATTCAAATATATGTTTTATGCATATACTTTCTAGTTTCCAAAATACCTTATTTATTAAAGGTTTATCATTATTTATTTATTAATATTTATAAAATAACATGACATTTTTATGAAACAAAAGTTGATGTAAATATTCATACACTTTAATAGCACAAAAAAAAATTTAAATGTTTTTAAATAGTTTTATAATGTTTTAAACAATGACAGTTTTTTACTCGGAGATCTATTTTATCAAACATTTATTTAACATCAAGGTATTTTAGCAGCAAGATATTTCTTATGAAGTTGGTGTTTAAGGAAGTAGCAATATGGTAATAAGAAATGAATTATTCATGAATATGGGACAAGGTAGTCATTTTATTGGATGTTTTTAAACTAATTGGAATAAAGCGATTGGTGTATGTCTAAGCATGTATGATATATAAATGTAATTCATTAAAACAAAGTATCTGATGAAGTATTTCTGGTTTAGAAGACGAAAATGTACTTTGTAATGAGGAGACGTTAATCTGCTTTTGACCTGTGGATTAAATCTTCAAAAAGTTTCCAGTCCATGTATTTCTTCCAGTTTACTTGTTTGGTTTACTGTATTATCAAAACCATTCACTATCAAGACATCTGGCGGGATATCCTCAAACACACCTAATTGTTTGCTTCCCTTTCCACTCTCCCAGTCAAGGTGAACCCTGCCCAAATGCATTTGGAATGAGGTCCTTTCTAAAGATCTGACTGGAGTGGACAAGCCAAGCAAGTGCTGCTCCTCTTTAACCGCTGCAGGCTTCACAATGGTTATCTCAGAGGCTGTGTCTCTCCTAGCAGTGGCCTGTTTTCCATCCACTAAGATCAGATATAAACTCTGGTGATAGTTTGGCACCCCTGTTATCCTTAGACAACTTACCACTGGCATACTGTTATTCCCACTTGCTGGCTCCCCCACCTTTTGTTCCCTGCCTTGCTTCCATTGGCATGGTTGCATTAAAAACACTTAACCCTTGATCCTGGCCATGTACCTAAACTAGTGGCTTCCCCTGTTACTACTCTGGTGGGGTGGGTTAGGCTGCCCACCATGGGTTCCCTTATATCCATGTGCAGCATTGGGTATCCCCTTCCTGTGCAGTGATGCCCTGTTTGATAAGTAGATATCCCCTTTTCCCCCCAGCTCACCTGTAGAGTTTCACTCCCGGTCTGCCAACCAGATTCTCGTGTCCTCAGGCAAAGTGCTAAGAGCTTGTTCCTTCACCAAAAGGTCTTCCAGACCTTCAAAAATGGTGACTTGACACCCACTCAACAACCTATGAAAATAAGTGCTTAACTCAGAAATATAATCACATACACTTTCATCTGGCTTGTGTCTATGCCCTCGAAACTTTTTTTCTGTAAGCTTCAGGTATTAACTTAAAACATTCTAGTAAACAATGTTTTACTCTATCATAGTTTAAACAGTCAATTTCAGACAAGTTATAAACAGCAGTTACAGCTTTACCATGGAGTAAGGCGGTCAAGAACCATACCCAGAACCCTTGGTCAACATTATACTGTTTACATACTCTTTCAAATATATGAATAAAACTATCAAAAGTATCACCCTCTGTAAATTGTGGAAGAACTATTTTGACCTTTAATGCTGTCTGGGGTTCAGTTATTCCCTTCCCCATTACTTCCATTACCCCAGTGAAGAGTCAGCACCTCCCTCTCATGTTGACACTGCTTTTCATTTTCTTCTACCTCAAAATGCCACAGTCTCTCTGCTGATTCTAATTCCAAATGTTTGGCCTCCAGATCAAGTCTCTCTTATGCCAGACAGGTTTTTAAGTCCTCTGAGGAAAAGATGAACTGTCCTGTTTCTGAGGGCTGCAAATTCCTATCACCAGACTGGTTATCTTTCTGGTTGCTGGTCTGAGCTGTGACTAAGGCTTAAATAATTTCCTCCTTAGTCAGGTTGGCATGCACCAGTCTTTTGGCTTTACACACTTTAGCCAACTGGTTCTTTGTCAGCTTGTCATAATCCACTGCTGACATCTTTGCCTGCTTTCTTTGACTAAACTAAACTAACAAAATAATAAAAACAGTTGTGATAATAAAACTCTGAATGTTTACCTTGTGGCTGCTGAGAATACACACATCTTCAGTGACAACTGCTTACAGGCTACAGAAGTTCGAATAATATCCACACCATTGCCCACCAATATGCCCACTACTGCCACCAATATGTGACATCCCCTCTCTGGTCCAGTAATCAATGAGCCTGAATCCTCACCACTGACACTGGTGAGGGGCATTCACTTGCAACAAAAATAGATGCAAACTATTTCCAGATGCAGATCTCTGCATCAAGCACAATTTCCCTTAAGAACAGACAGGAAACACACTCAGTCTGGGGTCTGGGTTCCTCTATCTCTCTCTCTGTATCTCTCTCCAGGTCCTCAGTAAGACTCCCCACTGGCACAGCTATAGAGTTCAGTCCTCAGCCGAGTGTCCAAGCCAAGCCCTCCACCACTCTCTATGTGAAACTATTGCTTCATGACCCTGGTCCAAGCAGCTGACACACACACTCTTGGAGATTTCTTTTGCACACACACACACACACACACACACACACACACACACACACACACACACACCACACACACACCTGGAAAAGGCTGGCACAGATTTACTAGCTATGCCCCCCTTCTTCCCAGACTATAAGATAGGTACTGCCACCAGACACTCCAAAGCCAACTACTCTGAGGGTCTTACAAGGGTATCCAATTATATGAGTGAAATTAATATCAATGCAAATGATAGGATTTTGACCAATTCAGTAAGGCTTTCAGGAGTGACCACAGAGTCAGCAGATAGATATAGGTACTCTCAAAGGTTAAAATATTCACTAAAGGACCAGCCACAATGAAAAGTTTAAATATATTTAATAATAAATAATAAAAGAAAGAATGCCACGGTGGTACAGTAGCAGCATTGTTACCTCACAGCAAGAGGTTCGCCCGTTCGATTCTTGGCTTGGCTTGGGAGTGCCTTCTGTGTGGAGTCTGCATGCCTTCCTCGTGGTTGAGCAGCATTCGAAAGACATGCGTGTGTAAATGGGCATGCCTTTGTTGAAGGTTGGGCGTCGAGCTGACACCTCTGCGTTTTGTAAAAAAAAAAAATTCTACTGCCAATCATTAGCAGACTGGAGTTTTGTTGTGGCGACCCCTTACCAGGAAAAAGCCAAAAGACAAACAAACAATAAATAATAAAAGAACATGAAAATACGAAATATATAATTACAGTAAACACCAGAGTTTCCATCACAGGAAATATTAAAATAACGCAGGCAAATAGATTCACACAGATACAGAAAAAACAGTACTTAACTAATCTCACTATATTTTTCTGACTGGTCTAAAGAATTACTATTCCCTGGTCACTTACTAGAGCAAGGCAAGATGAAGTAGGTAAGAGATCCTTCTATGTCACGTTTCAGAAACAGAATGCTCTGAGACTTCAGTCATCAAATATTAAAACATAATTTTTTGCCCTTGATTACAGAATGACGTCACATACATCTGGTCATCTGACTTTCGTTCACATACTACCTCCTTTCCTAGCAAGTGACACAGAATCTTGCACACACATGGCCATAGTACACACACATAGAGCTTTGCTTCTGGAAGTCATAAAAGAATAAAACACTTCCACTCTTCTTACAGGAGCTAATAAGCCATTCCCTGGCACAGACATTTTCACTCTGGCTGCAATCAGAACTGTACGATACAGTCTTTATGGTCTACCAGGTAATTTCATTTCAAGCTATTTTTCAAAGTTAGCTGGAGCTGAGCTTAATCTCTTCTCTTCCAGTATCCTCTGTTGCAGTATTTATTTCATCAGTTATAATACAGTCTGACATACAGATGCATTTCTTTGCTGTCCAGCAGGACACACTGTTGGTACATTTTAACACAAGAAGCATTACAAATACATTTTCAACACAAGCACCTGTACAAATCAGTTTGCTATACAAATGACATATTATTATTTACAAAACGCTAGCTAACTGTACTGGTAAATGTTACACATCCAGTGCACCACCTCTCCTGGTATAGCTGGCAATACCTTCTATTGTCACATCAGGGTCACATCTCTCAAGTGGTTAACTCTATGAGTCCTGTCACGACTACATGTATATCTGATGGGGTACTGATTGAGAAAGTGTAAGTTTATCTCTGTAGGGAGAGTGCTTGGGCATGGCTTGTAATTGAATTTGTACTCCACATCCCTCCACGGTGAGTATGTGTGTGTGTGTGTGTGTGTGTGTGTGTGTGTGTGTGTGTGTGTGTGTGTGTGTGTGTGTGTGTGTGTGTGTGTGTGTGTGTGTGTGTGTGTGTGTGGTGTATGTGTGTGTGTGTGTGTGTGTGTAATCAGTAAATAGGGCTCTATACAACCACTGAATAAGTCTGCTGATCTGCTCTTTCTGCAATGGGTTATGCAGCAAATATGTCTGCCTTGCCCTCTGGACCATTTGGGGGTGGGGGGTTATTTTGCCCTCTATATCATTTGTTTCCATCCTGTTTCTATATGCTTGCCAAGGCAATATATGTCTGGATTGTGAGTGATCTGGTGGGGGGGGGCATAAACATGTAGTGGGACTTATGTGGATAAAAGAAGGGGATTGCAGTCACATCCTGAAGGATTTCTTGACATAGGCCTCAGCCTTCCATACACACTACTTGCAGAAGTTGTATACCAGTTGACTGCACGGTGGGAGTGGACACACTGTACTTGACGATCACACTGAATGTTAGTGCCAGGGAGGTTATCAAATACCAGCATCAAATCCTCTGCTAGGCCTGTATCAGTTTTTTTCGTTTGGGTGCATAGCACAATGTATTTTACTACACTGGTAACCCTCCCCCCAGTTTACATAGAAGTAGTATGCTTGCCATTTTGGTCCAAAGACATCTGGAAGACATGAGCTGCCCCAGATACAGCTATGTGCCTGTAAGGTTTCATGTCCAAGCTAATGTGTCCCCCTACCCTCTGTCAAAGCAACACCTAGAAACACAATGTAACTAACACCTCTTCACATATAATACCTTTACGTGTGGGTAATACCTGTTTTAGGGGTGGCACATAATAGATGTCTTGTCTACAATGAGAAGTATTATGTGTTACTGACCCGCCACCAACTTACATGTATATTTCTTTGATATTATAGGTTGCCGTGTCAAAAGATGACTGTCACCAAAAGAGTAAATTCTCTTAGGCAGAGAATGGCATTCTGCTGCAGGCCCTCCAAGAACAATGTTGGTGTATGCTCCAAAATGAGAGAGCAGATGGGACTTCTATAGTAGTTCAATGCTGACTGTGGCCAAAATTGGAGATTAATGTGCATGCATGCAATATGGCACCCCCCCCCCTGACAGAGGTGAGGGTCACTGGGAGGTGTCCACTGAAAGAACCTTTGTTAGCAGACATGGTGGAGCTCCTGGAATCTATGACGGGGGCAGACACTTCAGGTATCAGTGTTGGAATTCTGGACCTGGATGGCAAATTGCATGTGATTCGTTGAATATTTGTTGGTGATGCCCCAGTTGGGGATATGTTAACAGGTCTACTTCATAACACTGAAATTTCATAATGGTGAATTTCATAACATTGAGACCATAACATCGAAAATTCAAAACACTGAAAACCCAAAACACTGAAAACTCAGAACATTGAAAGTGTGCTTCATAACATTGAAAACTACATTGCACAAATAAATAATATCACCTCCACCTACAACAACACTCCACTAATAAACAGACTTTCTACTACATTTCTGCAGGGAGGCAAGCCCCCCTGCACACCCCCCATAAATGAAATATACCAACTCCAAGATCGCACTACAGTGGAAAAAGGTTAATTTCCTAGCAAACTTTCAATGTTCTGAATTTTCAGTGTTTTGGGATTTAGATGTTTTGGTCTCAATCTTATGAAATTTAATGTTATGAAATTTCAGTGTTATGAAGTAGACCCATCTTAATATGGTACTGATTGCACTACCCAGCTGACTTGGTGACATACAGCTAATGAGCATGACTTCTTTGTTCTTACAGAAACATCCACCATACCAGTACAATGCTAATCTGTGAAAGGTATGTTAACCATATTTTTTATAGTACTCTGTTAAATAGGGGTACTTTTACTAGGTTGAGGGTGCTATTGAAGGACTCAGCCTTAGACTGGGTAATGCATATATGTTTTTACAAGAGCTGTGTTATCATGTTCCACCACTATAGACATAGGCCTGTCTGTAGTGGAACAGTCAGGGGTCATGGTGTCAGTTGTGGACTTAGTTAATGTAATGGCCATTCATGGACACATCTTCTGTGCCTGTGCAAACTATCCCATGAGAGCAAGGACACCACCTTAGGACAGGATGAGTCCAAAACATCAGGAAAGGAGTACCCTCATCTGAAGACACAGAGTCACCCTTGGTCACCTCCAGCACCACTGAGCACTAGGGGAACTCAGGGATGGTAGTCAGGGAAGGCATGCTGGTAGTCACTCATGCCATGGTTACCAACACCCTCCTGATATGATTATCTCTATGATCACTATACAGTGATATTACAGTTACATTTTACAGGGATAGGCAGAGACAAGTGAAGCTATAGCTGAACTGGTCATGGGTAGTATGTGGTCTTTTTGATGCAGCATTAAATAGACAAGGCACAGGGAGTCTATATGTTGCAGATGTTCCTGTCTGGCCATTCAGTATAACCATTGCTCTTCCAGTGGCGAAGCTCATCACAGGAGAGGAAGAGTACAGTCTAGGCCCTGTAGTATCACCATCTTCACTCCTCCATTCAGTGTTGGGGGCACTGTGGGACATCATGGGCATAGACATGGGCATGGATGAAATGTTCATGTTGAGACAATTCATTGCACATCTCACTAATTTTGTGCACATTCACAAACACCAACAGCACCTCCATCCACCGACCTGCCACAACACACTGGCAAAACCACAGCCCAGTGTACACAGCTCCTCACATTCACATTCATCCTTCCATGGCTCACATAGTCTCACACAGCATGAATCTGCTATCCAGTCCTACACACATTCACAGTGTCCAGTGTTAATACTTGTTACTGTGGCCCACCCAACTTGTGCATATGATGACTAGTGTTTTCTTACCCTAGTGCACTGTTATCTGAGTAGCCTGTGTCTGATGCAGTGTGATCAGTCCATACACAGAATACTGTGCTTGGTTCCATCCTGTAATAAGCTCTCCCACCACTGAATCTTGGACTTCCCCCTCACAAATGTTTCTCTTGTGCTGTATATTTTTGCAAAGCAACATGTTGTGTAATAACTGCACACACTTCAAAAATGTTACTTAATGTTCCTGAGTTGTAATACAGAGCATCACCAGAGACATCTAGAGACAAAGCAGGCCTTTAGCAGTCCAAATACACACTCAACAGTAATTTGGTCTGTGACAGGACCATACACCTCAACTGTACAGTTTTTTGTAGAATGTCCATATTTTTGCTTCAAATACTTGTTTTTTTTCATCATAAGATCTCTGGTTTTCTGGCAAATCATGGAAGATTGAATTCACTAAATAATGATCAAATAATGATAGATATTTAAGTTTCAGACTTCCTGTCCTGAAATTCGATGCAAACACAAATCCTGTTATTCTTGCAGCTTTCCAAGTTTATAAGAGCAATATTTAAAATCTGTACCTATTTCGGGGCCTTTGTCCTCTGATTATTTTAGGCTTTGTCCAAATTTCTTACTTTAAGAGGTTGAGAGGTACAGACAGGACAGTGGTATATGCAATGCCTGTCATGGTCTGTGGTTTTCTAATTGATGTCATTAGCAATTGTTCTTGAGCATATCCAGTAACACACATAAGATGGCTCTGGGGAAAATCACCTTGCACAAAATAATATAAGTCACACATGCCAGATGTAGGTATTATAGGCATTACTTGATGGCTTGCTGAAAAATTCTATATTACACTCTCTGGATTACAGACCACCTGGCAGTTGATGGAGTTAACCCCTTAAATTTGATGTACTATTTTTGTTGCTCCCAGGCGGAGTCTTTATTGTGATGTGGGTGCAGTCAATGGCTCTCTGTATTTTGGGGAAATGGACAATATGATAAAATGCCAACATGTTCTGCTTCTCTCCTCTGTGAAATGTGGAAACCACATATGCTCCCTAATATGCTTGTAGCATGGCATTGAGAAACTGTGGAGTATCCTTGAAGCAAATGCCTGGGATACACCAACCATGATCCCTGCTGGTTGCTGAAAGGTTCCTATGGCTAATACTCTCAAAACCACACATACCTTCCTTTCCACAGGAATGGGTAATCCAAGCAAAACATGACCCTGCATAGGAGGGTGACTGTAACCATTTGAAATATCAGGATTCACTAGAGAGAGTCCTAAAACTCTGAATAGCCAGAAAAATGGACTTACATATATCAAGTCCAAGGTGATAAATTCCCAGAATATTCCCTTTTCTACCAGGTATGTCAATCTCAGGCTTGGTATATATATATATATATATATATATATATATATATATATATATATATATATATATATATGTATGGGTCCTGGTCATATGATCGAAAGTACGTTTCATCGAAACGTACATGATCAATCTCACTTTTGCGAAAGTGCATTTTGTTGAAAATGCACTTTCACTGAACAATAAGTAAGCAAACAGTTGTTTGCATGTATATTTAGTTGTATATCAGCTGTACTGTTGATTGTACAACTAAGCAAACTGTTGCTTAGATCACGGCACAGTGGCGATAAGGGTATATTCCCTTTTCCCCACTGTAGTGTGATCGGCATGAGAATATTAAAGTAGGGGGGTGGGGGGGTGCAGAGGGCTTGCCCCCCTGCATAAACATGAGTACTGTTTTGTTCTTTTAGTTTTTTGGTGTGTTTTTTTGGGGTTTTTTTTTTTTGCGAAAGTGCATTTTCGATAAAGTGCACTTTCACGGAAGTGAGTTCGATGTTGTACATTTCGATGAAGCATACTTTCGATGTACAAACATAGATCCATATATATATATATTCGGGGTATGGGGGAGCTTGCCTCACATATTTGGAGGTGCAGGGAGCTTCCCGCCTGCCAAAAAATAGTTTAAAGGAGAAGAGTGATGTTTGAAATTCTCTCTTCTCCTGTGTTTTTAATCTTTTTTTCAGTCTGAGGCACTCAGCAATATGAGTGCTTCCAGAGGGAGCTTATGGTGACACATTCAAACAGTTCTGCATGGTACCTTTAGCCACACAGTAATGCCCCATTTATTTTTTTAATTTCTCCAAATGTTTTGGGTTTCTAATACAGTGATGGGAATGGACCCCATTCCTAAGTCAATGTACGATTAAAGTTCATGAAATTAGTATTGTTCACTCTTTGATGTCAGCCAAAAGTGTTCTTTGCAGCACCTAAAATGTGCCCAGTTATGACTCCTTCTGCAATTCGTATGGAGTTACATGTATTGGTAGCATATCTAAATATGATTGTAGACCCGTTTTTTTTTTGTAAGACCTTTTGCTCCTACTACTATCGGAACAATCTGGGTATGTTTATTCCACATTGTTCTAGTTTCTGCTTGCAAATCATGATATTTTATGATTTTATGTCTCTATATATGCAGGACACTGTAGTCACTGGGTGTGGCGATTTCAATGATCAATGCTACTTTTGTCTTCTTTTCTTGGACCACTATATTTGGTTTTATAGCATCTATCTTTTGAACTGTTGGCATTGGATGATCCCATGTGATGTAGACGTCATCATTTTCTATGATAATTTGTGACTTATGTTTCCAGTGTCTTTTAGCCACTTCAGTACCATAAGGTTTGCACAATCCCCAGTGCAACAGTCTCGCCACATTATTATGCCTTTCAGTACACAGTCCTTCTGCCATTGGTAGGTTGCAACCAGCAACAAATTATGCAACTGTTTCCAATGCTGTTTTACAAAATCTACATTTGTCTGTTTCTCCCACATGTTCAATGAACTTTGTAAACCAACATGTAGATAGCCCACTATCTTGTGCCACCAATATTAACCTTTCATCTCTTGGTTTGAATTTGCCTCTCCTTGACCATTCCTGCATTCATTCCAGATCAACATGAGGTTCTTCCAAAAGTTTTCTATACTTGCAACTATATTTATGCATTTTCCACATTTCTTGCCTTCCCATCTGGTCCTTAACTTTATATTCTTTCTTTTGTTTTTTTGGCACATTCAGTTGGTACTTGTTTTTTATCCACTTGTGGTATGATTCCATTCCTGTTTGACGTCAATATGCTTCAGCTAGCCTAAGCAGGGACGTCATCTTAGATTTATTTTCCTCATGTTTCAAAACTTTCACTAAGTTTGAGTCCTGTGAGGTCAGCAGATATGTGTGGAGTCCATGATTGCAGATCTGTACATGTAGTCAATTTCAAGGAGACCCAGCCCTCCTTCGGAACGGGAACTATATAATCTTGGTATACACTGATTTTTATAAATCATTCGGTGAGCATGAGGCATCCTTCTTATTTTCTATCTAATCTATCCAGCATGTTTTGGGGCCAGTCAATCACTCCAAAACTGTGTGATGGAGGGCATGGTATATTAAGTGCTGATGGATGACTCACTGGTGTTGAAGGAGATATCACGCATCTTTATGAGTACCAGCATTGAGAATATCCCGTTGCATATACATTTTTACTAATACAGCAGCTGCCCTGTATATGTTTATGTCATCTGATGAGGTGAGCAACTCTGACAGTAGTTTAACAATTGAAATATATATATGTTTTTGAATCATGCCTCATATTGGTTGCCCTCATTTGCATACGCTGTTACCCTATCATTTTAGTTATGTCATTTGTAGTCATACTACCATTTTTTTATTATGCAAGCAAAAGCATTCCACAGACTGTTGCAGTCATGCTGTTATGTCTCTGAATCACCCCCACCTGGTGTGTGGCTATTCTTCACTTGGATTCAGCTACTGCTATGTGCAAAAAGTTTCTGAATCTCAGGGCTACTTTATTTCTTAAAAGTGTTTTGTTGCCAGTTATCATCAGACTATCAAAAGTTTCCTCTTGCAGGACTAGTTGATAAAAAGAAAATACAAATCAAACTAAAATGCATTTTCTAGTTTAAAACTTTTAAAAGTATACCAGACACCACGTGAAGGGCAATTACAGGGATAGTAAAAAGCACCAAAATATGTTTGAGAAATAAAGTAAACAGTACACAGTGCCAGCATTCTAAACACCATTTATTTATAATACTGGAAACTGTTTTGATTGTTTTTTGTATCCTTTTTGAGAAGCCATAGGTTTTGCATCTGAACTGAATTATTTACAGATGATATCTGAATAACTTACCAGTACAGATACATTTCTGTAGATTCAGATGAGTCATTGTTATGATACTTCCCTCACCAGCAGTTTGAATTTGTTATGAGAAGAAGATAAGACCTGAAAGAGCTATACTGGAATTGTACATAGATTCTTCAGTTATGGATCAAAATGCCACGATAGTAGCATACCAGGATCAGAGACCCTGGCAGTATTTAATAATAATGACCTTGTTGTCCACATGGGAGGGTGCCTGACTTCTTACTTCTTCACTGCTGATAAAGTGCTTCAGATTAGCTTTGAAAAACTGAAAAACTAGCAGCAGTAGCTAAAAGAAGTTACTTGCTGTTAGCAGGAAATCAAGTACTACTATTACAAAATGATTTAAATCAACAAATGGCTCATATAAAATTTACTTTATCCTATTGTTATGGGACAAGTTTATAATGGTAACTTTTGCTTTGATGAGCTAAGAACATGACATTTTAAATCTTGCCAAGTTTAATGTGGAATAGTCCTTCATACCAATTAGACTGCTGCTTTTATAAAATAAACAAGATTATTAGAGTAACTGCACCCCTGTGTGGTCTGTGTCTTTGCTAATCTTGTTGAAAATGGTTTGTTTTTCCCCTCTTGCATATAAACATTATAGGAAAATGTCTAATATAAATATTTGCTATACGTAACAGTTACCTGCAGTCTTTCTGCTGAATGGTTCATAGGTTGCTACTAGGTTAATGACCACTAGGACCTTTGCAAGCCTAGCTGCATACCTAAACCATTTAGGTCCAAAGTATCATACGGGTGGGCATGTTAGAAGGCAGTTAGCTAAGGATTTATAAGGAGTGTTACTTAGGATAATACTTATATACATGGCCTCTGTCCGTAATAGACATGGCGGCCAGACTGGGGGTAAATTTACAATTTCCCATCCAGTTGTCGAGATTTTGTTTGAATAGGATCATGGATGAACTTTCTTTTACATGGATGGGGTGCCTGTTCCATAATGCAGAGATCCTTTGGGACACATATCTGTCTCTCCAGCACATTCTATTTATGTCACAAGCAAAGTTCAGATCCCTGGATCTAGTGTTTCTGGTGCTGTTTGTTTTGCAAAATGTATTTATTTTATTTTTACCTTGTTGACTTAACTTAAAATGATTTAAATCAATAAATGGCTCATATAAAGTTTACTTTGTCTTGCTATTATGTCACAAGTTTATAATGGTAACTTTTGCGTTGATGAGTTAAGAACTTGACATTTTCTTAGAGCCAAATAAAGCTACAGCATTCCTGTGCTCGAACTTTGATTCCTTTCTGTGGTTCATTGTTTCTCTGTCTGCCTCTCTGTGTACTGTGTGTCTTGAGAGAAAGGGGTATAATGCACAGCTGTTAGGGTAAAAAGTGTATAGTCGAACACCAATTCAGTAGTAAGCTACTATAAGTTAGCCTTGTAAAGATTTAGAAATAATTAATGCAGTTACTTTTAAGAAAATATTGCCTGAAAACTGGATATTTGGCCCATGGGTTTAAGATTGGGGAAGCAAAGAAACAAATATTGATAAATAAAAGACTAAAGGAAGAGTGGACTGTGAGAGATTCTGTAATGGCGTAATTAGAAGGGACTTGAAGGATGGGGTATTGTGGCCTGTGGCTTGTTTTTCAGTCTTATTTATTCAGACAGGCCTCATGAATATGAAGAGTCTTTTGTCAATGTTTGGGCTTATACAGCAGCATGTCGTACCTATCGACCTATAGATTTGTTCCTTATATATTTTTTAATGAAGACCATACTTTAATCATATTCTTTGTAATTTACAATGTATTCATTTGTTTTTTTTCTTCTTAAAACTCTGCCTTATGTTTGTCATGTGAGTTCAGGGAAAGCAAAAGGGCATGCTGTGTTATAAACTGTAGGGTAGTGTTATATATCCTTTAAGGGCAGCAATAATCTAAAAATACCTTTATTGGATGGCTGATGCATTTAAGTAATTACAAAATTAAATAAAATGCAGATAATAAGGGACTTAATTCCCACTGACTTCAGTAGAAAAAGTGAAAAAGTAGAAATAAACATAAGGTGGAGTGTTAAGAGCACAAAGTTTTAGTAGCATGTTAGCTTTAATAGAAAGTTATGATGCCCATAATTAAAAATTGGTCTTCATTTCTACAAAAAAATGTTATACAGAACACGTTTATCAAACAATAACACTCACATGCTGTGATGCAGTTTGATAAGGATAGTTTCAGTTCTATTGATATGGCCTGTCTGGAATTATACAGTATTATACAGTATGCCAATGGAAGTTTTCAGGTTCACTGTATATAACTTCTTCATTGTTTATCACCTTAACCACATAACCACACACTTGATTTTATTTAGCTCTTTTATTATATAGACAGAGTTAATGGACTCTTGAACCATTGTTTTTTCTCTGTCTGCTTATTTTTGTGATTTGATGTAGAGAAATATGAATGGCAGTTCTTTTTATTTATTTATTTTCCTTGCTTGAGCAGAATGTGATGTCTTAAAGGGACACTATCTCGACTGAAATTTCAGCTATCTGCTTCGGACCGAGATCTAAACATTGCCAATTGCCCTCCCACTTTGTGACATCACTTTTGATGTGCTGGACAAGTCTGCCCACGTTATCAGGTTTCTTTAAAAGTTTTTTTTATTCCCTGTCCCAGGTATGCTTTTGTCCGGTAGAATGAAAACTTCTGCTATGTGGTTCCGTGCAGGGTTGCAATCACTGTTATGTCCTGCATAGCGTCTTTTCCAGACTGAAAGTAACACTTTTAATTATTTATAAATGTAAGCCTGAATATTTATCCGGCCAATTGCATACTATACTCTTACCCAAACGGAGCGATACTATCTATCCACATCAGTGCAACACGATGGTGTCCCTTTGTGCATGGATTTTGTTGTAACTCTCAAGACAGCGATGTGTCTTGCAAAATGCATGCCAAGTCTTTATTTACATTCTTTTAATGCTTTTGGCTGGATTTCTCAGATAGGAATGTCATACAAAGAAAAAAAATCTGCTTCCCACCTTAATGTGACTTGAGTCAGATTCGGAGAAAGACTGCAGAAGGTGTGATTTTATGCAGCTAAGATTTTTACAGTGCTTTGAAGTTTATTTTAAATGACCCTTGATCTGTGGAAGCTTACTCATTTATGGTGCTTTGCTAGAGCTGTTGTACACTCATAAAATATTAATATTTTGAATTTGCAAGTCAGTTTTGAATACAAAGCATTTGGAGTACTCTGTTTATTCTTATGTATATATATTTTTAAATAAAATGTTGTGTCTTCTCCTGTTCCTCTTGATTCTAAATGTTATCCATTACAAATTCAATGCTGGATTGGTGCATTTGGAACTATTCACAGAAAAACGAAACACCTTGTAAAAAACACCACCTGGTGATCCAAAAAAGTCAGGATGCAAGGATTACGAACAAGGTGCCAAACGAAAGTTTTTTATTTTAAAGCTTCACCAGCACAGCGTTAAAACACCCAGAACACATCCAAAATGTAGTATATCATCAAACGCTTTCACCCGGGCCCTCCCAGGCTTTCTCAAGCATTTCTCAGTGCATTTGGAACTATACTAGTGAAAATTTAGAAAACTTTTACTTGACAGTTTTTGAGTATTTGTATATTCAGAAGAATCAAATTGTTCACAATTTCTCCCCATACATCCAGAAAGGGACTCTTCACTGTACTTGCAAGGGTGCTGGCTTTATAGCATCACAACTTCAATGGCATTATGTTTTAGTAATGTATGGAGAAATCTAAAAATGTACAATAGTGTCCATAAATGCTGTAAACAAGCCCATGAATTCACTCTAGAGATGTTAGAGATATCTCCTGATGTGATCAAAGTATACCACATCTCCTTTGTTTTAGAAGAATATCACAAACGTGATTTGAAGTGAAAGAAACGGGTTTGGGATTTTGACAGAGAGTTTGTCAGAAGTGCATGTTGCCTGAACCAGCCAAGCATTACTGACATAAGCTTTGATTTTTTTTTGCAGGAGGGCAAATACCAGATTCCAGTTTACCCAAGGGAGTTGTGCCACCTACATCCGTCCCTTTTATTGTAGACAATCTAAGGTTGCACTAACATGGAGAAAGGGGACTGTTTGATTTTCAAGGGGGGTGCTTTGTTTATTTCCCTTCATTCAAGATGAACTTTGAGGAAAGTACACTTTGACAAGCAGCATTTAACATACTGTGGTTTGTCAAACTGAATGTGAGTCACAAAATAAACATGCTGGTGATGCAGCCTTAATAAATCATATACCTTAAACACATATTAAACAGTACAGAGATGAAAAGTAAGGGAAGAAATAGGGGCAACAATAATTAAGATGTTTATCTAGTTAATATTGGTAAAGATAAAATCTGTATTCTTATATTAATGAAGTCAAGAAACAAAATGCCCCTTTTCCAGAAATAAAAACGTGTATGAAAATATTTGAAAAAAATGGCCAAGGAATATGTTCATAGGTGCACCCACATGGGCCTTTTTAAGCCTAGCCATGCATCCCAAATCTCTGACAATTTCTGGTGTACTTGGGGGGGGTTAGGAAATGAAACATTTTCATTCAGCAGCCTGAGAGGTGAACTATTTACAGGCTGCCTTTGTCCATTGGAGACATAGGTGCTAAACCAGAACTTAATTTTGTGTTCCCCATCCAGTTGTCCAAGTTGCACTTGAATTGGGTTAGGGAGGAACTCTGCTTCACATGGATGGGGAGCCTGTTTCAGAGAAGGGGTGGTCTCTGGGATACATAACTCTCTGTCAAGCAGCTCTTATTTATATCACAGGCAGGGTTTAAGTCTCTGGAATGGGTAGTACTGGTGTTAGTTGTTTTGCAGATATGCAGGAGGTCCATCAGAGTGTGGTCTGACAATGCCTTGTATACCAGGCATAGATCTCCTCTCAACAGCCTGTAGGAGACAGAATACAGGGATAAGGCCTTGAGGCAGTCTGCATAGGATATGTTACTTATGCCCTGTATTGTTTTAGTGATGAACCTCTATGGACATTCCAGTTGTTGGATATGCCTTGTTAGATACATGCCAAAGGGAGTATTTCCTCACTAATCGGCCCGATGAATGCTGAATAGAGTGGAATAAATTATTTCCTTGAACCTACATGCCATACCTTTGTTTATAGGTTGTACAACTTAGAACGATTTCCTCACTACTGTAAACACATGGTGGTCAAAGGCTAGATTACTGTTTGTGTGTGTCCCCAAGTCCCTGATTAATGGGTCAACTTTTAGGGGTGTGTTGTCAATATGATAGTTACCAGGGGTGGATGACTTCCCAAAAGATACTATTTATGCATTTCTTGGCATTTAGTTTCAGTCCATGGCTCTGACACCAGCTGTTTGTTTGAGTCAGCCCTTCCTGGAGAACATTTGTGTAAGTGGGGGATTCAGTGTCAGCTCCTAATTTGCACTCATCTGCATATTTGGTCAGCTAGAGGCCACTGACATTGGTCTTGACTTCAGAGAAGTCAATGCCAGATAGGAGAAGGCCCAAGACCCATCCCTGAGGGACTCTGCTTGTGAATGGCATCTTTGTAGAGGTGGAGTCTCCAGTTCTAACTTTCTGAGTTTTGTCTGTGAGGCAGCTGGCACACTGGATGACATAAGGGCTTAAACTTAACCTCTTGAGTTTGTCAACAATGTCCAAGTGGGGGTATTGTGTTGAATGCCTTGGCCAGGTCAGGGTAAGCAGTGTGAACCATTTTGCCCTCATCCATTGCTTTGGTAACCTTCTTAAAGAAGTCCACTAAGATGAGTAGGCATGATTTGCCCTTGATGAAATCAAATTGAGTTGGGTTCAGTGTCTGGAGTTTTCCTATGTCATTGTTGATAATTTCCATGATAATTCTTTCCATGGCTTTGCATATGAGACTAGTGAGACTTTTGGGTCTGAAGATTCCAGGGTCTGTAGATTTCCCACCTTTGTGCAGAGGGATGAATGTTGTTCTCCATTCATGAGGCTTGAAGCCAGTTTGGAGACTACAGTTAAATAGCAATTCCAGAGACCCTGATAGACCATATTGTATGCTATTTAGAAAGCATTTTAGGATACTCTCTGGGCCCATTGATGCAGTGTTCTTGGCCTTAGAGAGAGCATTTAAGACCTGTTCTGTAGTGATAGCAGGGGGAGTTATACTTGATGGAATTTCCTGAGGGAAGGTTGAGGGGGAGAGGGGGTAAAGTTGGAGCTGAATTTGTCGGCCATTAGGTTTGCTGTATATTCTGTGTCAATATAGGTGACTCCATTAAGAATGAGCTCTACACACAATTGTGTATTGGCTTTGTGGTTGTGGACATAGCTAAAGAATGCTTTGTTGTTGTCCTTGGCATGGGAGGTCAAATTTACCTCAAATTTGGCTTTGGTAGACCTTATTTGTCCTCTGAGTTGTTTGTTTAGTTTGATGAGAGTACTTTTATCCTGCTGGGTGCTGCAACTCATAAGTTTTGTCATGATTTTCTTCCTTCTGTTATATAGCCTATTGACGTTGTGAATGAGCACTTTTTGTGTTGACTGTGCATGCACAACAAAGCTCCTCTTCACTGTAGGCTATTTTTTAAATAGTGCTGAGTAGCAGGATCTTCTAAGTACTGCTGTTCAACTGCGGTTTCACCCTACTGCAAATATTCTTTATTGTTTAGATGTGCTGACTGCTGTCTGGAATAATGTGTGACCATTTGTCAGTGCCATTATCCAAAATGACTTTCTGCTTGAAGGTTACATATGGGGACATTTTTTTATGTTCCTTTAAACAGTGTTACATTGTTCAGCTTGTTTTTAGGTCATGTCACTACAGTAGATGGCTTGCCACAGGACGATAATAGTGTGCCAGACTCAAGCTTGACTTCTGGGGTTAAATAGTGGTAAAACATTAAAGTAAGCTGTAGTATCTTATTGTGATTTGTTATAGCTGCTATCTGTGTTTTACATTAATGCTGTATGTACTAAGGAATTGTAAAACTGAGCCTTATTTGTGCCCTTTTGGTGCAGCTATTGTTTTCATAATATGCTGATCAACATTTGCCAATGACTTTATTGTGAGAGTGATGCTTCTCTAAAAGAAGACGCAAACTTACTGCACTGCTTTGAGTAGAAAACAAGTCTGTAAATGTCTCAGAAATCTCCATTGTATTGTTTACTGTTCAATGTAAGAAACTACACATGCTGTACTATTGCATGTTGAGACCTGAATTTACCAGTCTACTTAGGTGTTGTGGATCAGTTTCTATTAAGTCACCCTGCAGGAGATGACAAGTGTCCTACGTAACCTAGCACAATGAATAGTTTCAAATATAATGATCACACTAAAGGGGTATTCCAGTGTCTGTTATACTTTGTACTGGATTCATAAGTTGTTACTAGGCATGCAGTTCAGAAGACTACTGAGGACCTTATCCCGATTTCCCAACTTCTCCGGAACACTGTCTGGTTAATTGACTTGCCGAGAGTCACAGAGCATGCATATGTAGACTGAGGGAAGCAGTGGCACTGTATTAACAGCTCATATTCTGTTTATAAACACCTTTATTAAATCACAACTAAAATAGAGTCACTGGACACAGACATTAAAAAAAAACTATACTAGCATTTTTATATATTATACACATACATTAACTTTTTAACATGTATTCACTCTGATGTTGCTCACATTATTCAATTCCTTCCATCACTTAAACCTCATTCCTCATCCTGATGATATTCTGCATGCATTGTCCCCACAGATTCCATTTACTTCCACATAATTTGCTCTCGTCCTTTTTCTAACAATCTTATCTCCAGTTCTTTTATCTCCTTTACAGTATTAAGTACTTTAATAACATCTGGTTTACATTTTGATTTCCATTTTCTAGTAATTATTTTTTTGGCAACCAGCAACATTAATCAAGTAAAAATGTCCATCCTGAGCAAACTGCTGGCAGCAAAGAAAAATAGCAATATCCAATAGTGTAAAACTGCATCCAAATGACAAATAGTCCAACTTTAATGGAAAAAGCACATTTTAATGACAATAAAAAATACAAGTGGTTAAGCACTTTCATCCCTGCAATCAAATGGGACTTCATCAGAACAAGATGCCTTTTCTTTGTTTCTTGGTTAATTGCTTTTACAGTCTCTCTTTCCGATATTTTGTAATTTTCTCTGACTGATTTTTTTTTATAATTGCTTAATATTTTATATGCTGTACTAATACCCCCTTTTTAACAGCTGCTTCTGTTCTAGACTCAGCTAAAAACTCTTCCATAGCTGGTCTTTAACTTAGTACTCCCCTATACTTTAGTCTTTGTCTATATTCTGTTATCAGTCACTGGTATGAAAGACAGTCTTTAACCTGCAGTCCAAACTTTTGTTTGGCCTCACTGCACTTAGTTAACTTCCCCTTCCTAATTATTTGCACCAAATACCTTGGTTCCTTTACTAAGCTTCTCCAGTAAATTCCAGCTTTGCTTGCATATTTTCTGTACTCCTACTTGCAGTCATCCTTGTTGGTAAAAATATTCTTTTTTTCTATCTCCCATTGTAGCTTAGCTATTAGAAAACTTTCTTCTACTTTATGAATATAATATTTTCTCATGGTTTAATTTCTCCAAGTCTTTTGAGTTTTTAATACCATGAAAGACCATTTTTAAGTCAAAGTATGATTAAAGTTCATGAAATTAGTTTTGTTTCAATCATTGATGATAACCAAAAGTGCTCTTTGCAGCACCCACAATGTGCCCAGAATTGACTGCTTCTGCAATTTATATGGAGCTACATGTATTGGTAATACATTTATATACGACCGTAGATTCTTTTTTATGAGGCCAATTGCCCTTACTTCTATTGGAACTGTCTGTACATCCTTCCACATTGCCCTCGTTTCTGCCTGCAAATCCTGATATTTTATGACTGTGTCTGTCTTTATGTAAAATACTAATCACTGGGTATAGCAATTTCAATTATAAATACTACTTTTCTCATCTTTTCATGGACAACTATATCTGTTTTTCTTGCATATATTTTTTGAACTGTTGGAAATGGGTGATCCCATGTTATATAAACTTTCTCATTCTCTATAATGCTTTGTGGCTTATGTTTCCAGTGCTTCAAAGCTACTTCATTATTGTAATGTTTGCACAATCCCCAATGCAACATTATTTATTATGCCTTTCAGTATACAGACCCTCCATTATTAGTGTATCACACCCAGCAGCAAGATATGTGACACTTTCCAGCTGTGTTTTACAGAATATGCATTTATTTGTTTCTCCCACACATTTAATGGACTTTGTAAACCAACATGTACATAGTCCACTACTCTGGGCCACCAGTATTAACTTTTGATCTGTTGGTTTAAATTCACCTGCCTTTAACCATTCCTGCGACAGGTCCTCATCAACTTGAGGTTGTTTCAGGAGTTTTCTGTACTTGCAAATATTCTTTTATTGTTTTTTTGGGGTTTTTTTTGGAACATTCAGTTGCTGCCTGATTTTTATCTACTTCCACTTTGATTTCCATTCCTGCTTGACACCGATATGCTACTGCTAATCTAAGCAGAAAAGTCACCTTAGACTTGTTTTCTCAGCAGGTCCGTATGCAGTCCTATGATTGCAGATCAATACATGTAATCAGTTTTGAGGAAGCTCATGCCTTCTTCAGAATGAGGAATATATAATCTTGGTATACACTGATATTTATATATCACATTTGATAAGCGTGAAGCATTTTTCTTGTTTTCCTGTCCACCTGATCCAATACCTTTGGGGCCAGTCCACAACTTCTCTGGTTTATAAAAATATGCCTGACCTGTATATAAAATTAAAGGTGCTAAAACATTTGTACAGCCTGTTCTCAGTTTTGTTTTTGTATTATCTTTTTGTTTAGTCTCTCTTCACATGCCCTTAGCTACCATAACATAATCCTTTTTAGTACATACACTTGAATATATCATCTTTTCATGTCTCCATAACTATGGATATGATGTCTTTTCCATCTGTTCCTCAATGGATGAGTCTTTAGATCTAACCTCAGATCCGACTTCGGCCACTCAAGACTTTGGATCTAAAGCTCAGGCTCCTTCCTTACTCATAAGTCCCTCCAGCCCCTAACATTAGATGAGATATCATTTGCTGCTCCTTTGTAACAAATGCAAATCTCCACTACTCAGGCTTGGGCTCTATAAAAGTGAGGTTTTTGCTTAATATTTCAATAGACATCACAATTTTTTTACTTCTTTGTTCCTTTATTGTAGCATATACAGTATTTGCTTTAGAGTTTTCTCTTTCTTTCTCTCACACTGTTGGTTACTTCTTTTTCTGTTGGTTGTTCTGTGAAGCAATATTTGTGGTTGTTTTTAGGGGTAGTTTATAAATACTTGTTGTTCAGTATAGGTGTTTTGGATTAGAGCACAATTTGTGTTATTTTGCAGTTTCTGCTCTTTTGCGGTGGGATTTGTTGTATTTGGGACTATGTCAGGAAAAACATTTGGGTTTTAAAAAATATGTGGCCTGTGGCTACAAGATCCCAAACTCTGATGCACTTTCTAAGTGTCTATTATTTCAGTGCTGTCCACCTGGATTAGCAACACATCATCTGTGCTATTTCCCTTTATAAGGTTATTGTCAAACACAAAAATAAGATGGTGCTGAAGAGACTTGTCCCTGTCCCTGCGAGAGGGATGTCTCAAACTCAGTCTACTTCTGGAGCTTACCCTTCTGCCAAGAAAACTTCAGACAGAGCAAAGGGGAATAAAGCCACAGACAAACAGACTTAAGGGAAAATCTAAAGAGTTCAGAAAATGCTTCTAAGAATCTTCCACTTATGTTACTTACATAGCCCTGGTACCATAGTTAGCCAAGCCATCAGATCCAATGTCTCTTTCAGAACCTGTTGTGGTCAGATCCTATACTCCTCTGTTCTTGGAGCCAAGAGTTTCTCTGGAGTCCATTTCAATTACTTTCCTTTCCCATTTTTTTTACAGGAGAGTCCTTCACACTGATCCTGTAGGCCACCTTCTTCTGCTTCTTCCTTGTGTCAGTCAGGTTGAACAGGAGCCTATCCAAAGCAGACATGGAACAGATGAGGGGGAAGTTTCTCAGGACCCAGTTTCAAATGGGAGTCCTCCTGGCCTTGGCCACTGCTGGATCTGAGATCTGAGGTCTTTTCCATCATCACATTGTGACTCCTACTCAGATCAATTTTTTCGGCATGGGGATTATGGATCAGAGTGTCACCCAGAATTTATCCATTATAGATCTGAAGAATTAGCTGTCTTTCATTCTGGGGCTGTCACTGATCTGACTGACTCTGGATGGCCTGGATCTGGAAGGATCTCATGGCTGAATTATCAGCTCTGGATCCTGGAGAATGGGTTCAACAACAAAGTTCTCGGAGCTGTCCCTTCCTCTTTGAGCTTGATACTCAATAACTCGGCTGTGGCATCAGCCTCAAAACCTAGCTGGGTGGAATTCCAAGGTTTGTCTGAAGTGGTAGCTTTGCTCTGTCTGGAAGAATTTCAGATTGCCCCTCAGCTTCAGCGTTCAAGGCCTTCAAGAAGAACACTCAATGCTGGATGAGCAGAATTCTCTCACTCAGTTGGGTCCTCCCCATCCATAAAATGCCCTTGGGACATAAGCCTGCTCATCCTGTCCTGCTAGGACAGGTGGGCACATATAGCCTTGGGATAGTACATATTGGAACTTCCAGACCTCTTCCGAGTCATTCCTGGAGAACCCCACTATAGAGGGTCTTGGAAGCAGGCATGCAAAAGGAGGCATGTCAACCTCCTCAGGAGTTGTTAACTGAAGACAGTGATTTCAGTGAAGGGGAGGGATCCTCCAGATCCCCTCTTGAGGTAGCCTCATTTGGGGACATCCTTGAACTTTTGAGACATGAAGGAGGGTGGTCCACTGAAGCCCTTTACCAAGAAAACTCAGTATTTCTTGAGGGTTTCAGGTCTAACCCAGCTATTTCTTGGGTAGTCCCTCCTGCCAGTGAGATGACTGAGCTCATATCTAATTGGAAATATAGCTGAAGCAATCCCTGCAAATTGGACAATTAGTTTGAATCGCCAAAGGACCATCAGCATTGGAGCAACGGTCCAACAGTTGATTCAATGGTAGTGGTGACCACCACCAAGAACGAGGTAGCTGAGGAGAGCTCTTCTGTTCACTCCCCTAACTGGGAGTCCTGGGCACTGGACAGCTTTGGTAAAGAGGTGTACACTTCTGCCCCCTTTGCACTGAGGGCACTGAATTACTTGGCACACATCACTAGATTCCAGAAGGAATTGAAAAAGTGGGTCTCTAAATCCTTTTTTGGGTCCATCTCTGCATAGTGCAAGAAAACTTTGTTCTCACAATTAACCACCCTACAGTCCCTTTTCCAATTGTCAGTGTGACATAGGGTGCTTTGAGAGTGAAGGCATCAGAATTAGTGTAAAGAGATATACATAGATATGCTTGTGTGACTTTGTGAAGCACTTTAATACATCCTTTGGGGATACCCTTTATGGTGATTCAACATTGTTTGGGCATAAAGTCAAGGAGACATTTTCCAGATGTGAACAGGGTAGAAATGCCCTTTCTGTTGTAAGAATATGGTTTACTACCCCCACAGAAGCCTTTCTCTATGAACCAGAAAGGGGTAAGAAAATGTGGTTCCAGAAATCCCAAGGATTCTCTCTTGAAGCTTCTGGTAATAGTGGATATCACTCCAGAGACAGAAGTGAGCCACAAAACCAAGGCTTCAGGGGACCTTTCTCTGAAAGGTGCTTCAGGATTCCTGAACAGTTGCCCAACTTCCAGACTAGAGGCAGTCTAGAGCATTTATCTCTACACCCCAAGCCCTGGACATCCATCACCTAACACAGCTGGGTGCAGGAGATCATAACCAGAGGCTTCTCAGTTCCCTTGTTGTTTCATCTTCTATCATCCATAAAGCTGACAGATGTTCCACCTTCTTAAAGGCAGGCAGCACTTATAGAAATAAAAAAGCTTCTGAACAAGCGAGTCATCTAAGAGGTCCTGCCAGACCAGCATGGATTCAGAACTTACTGAACATTCTTTTTGGTGCCAAAAAAGAAAGGGGAACTCAGGCCAGTTTTGGACCTCAACCCTCTCAGTCTGTACATCAAACAGATGAAGTTCCTGATTACCATGGTTCAGTCCATTCTCCCACTGTTAAGAGAAAATGATTGGATATGCTTGATGGACCTTCAGGATATGTTCTACTACACCTTGATTGACAGGTAATCCAGAAGGTTTCTGCACTTCTGTCTGGGAACCAGTCACTTCCAGTTCAGATATTACCACAGCCCCCTGTGTGTTCACCAAGTGCATGGCAGTGGTTGCAGCTTGTCTCAGACTGCAGGGGCTCCAGGTGTTGACATATCTAGATGACTGACTCATTTCTGCCCCTACCAGGAATATACGTATCCATTCCAAATAACAGATTTACCACTCTCCATAACCATGCATTAGATATTCTCTCCTGCCAGAAGCTACCTGTGAGACTGATTCTTCAGCTGCTAGGTTTGATGGTTGTGTACATTAACCTGATTCCTCTTGTCAGGTATCACATGAGGTACTTTACTGGACTGTTGCAGTGCAGTGGTCCATCAGACATCACCATTGAGTTTCTGGATTCACCTAACAAATATTTACAGAACACACTCCCGATGGTGACTCAATTCCCAAATGGTATCACAGGGTCGATCATTCATCCCTCCTTCACCCAAGGCTACAGTGATACCAGATGCCTCCCCTCCCAACTTGGGTGGAGGAGGGACTACATGGGAAAGGCAATCCAAGGCTTATTGTACCCCTCCAAGGCCTGTCTTCATATACTGATATTTATATAAATAGAGGGCAGTTATGCTAGTGCTGCAGGTCTTTCAGGACTCCCTGCCTCAAGGATTGATATCTGTCCAGACAGACAACATGTCGGTAGTATGGTACATCAACTGATGGGTGGTAACATGCTCCTCCTCACTATGTCAAGAAGCAGTGAGGGTTTGGCACTGGGTGATATCTTCCAACCACTTTCTGATACCAATACACATCCCAGGGAAATCCACTGTGCTAGTGAGCAGGCTGAGTAGGTGTATCCTTCTGCCCCATGAACGGTCCCTCAATCTGAAGGTGGCACTGCAGGTCTTCTGACAAGGGGGTCAAACATGCTGCAATTTCTTTATCTCTCCTCACAGCAGTAAATGCAGCAGATATTCTGCCCTTATCCCTCAGGAGTGGGAGTCACTGATTTATGCTGTAACCCGCATTTGGCCTCCCCGGCTCCTGTATGCCTTTCCACTTACCCATTTTATCCCAAAATTTCTGCAGAAAGCATTGGAGAGGAAGGCCATGGTTATCCTCATTGCCCCTTTCTGGCCTCAACAAGTATGATTGCCATTCCTCTAGCATCATCTCATACACACTCCTTCGGTGCTGGATCCCAGTCCAGATCTTCTGGCTCACCCACTCAAAAAGCCTCACCCAGACATTCAAGCCCTCAAGTTAACCAATTGGTTTCTCCACTTCCAGTGATGGCTAGTTTGAACAGGCTTTCTCCCAAGTAATCCATATCCTCACATTATCCCAGAGACCATCTGCCAGGAAAATTTACAAAAGCAAATGGAAAAGGTTTTCTTTCTGGGCTTCGCCAAGGAATCTGTATCCCTTTTCAGCTGCCCTTCCAGGTGTGTTAGATTTTTTAGTTTCTGTTTCTCATAATGGGCTCAGCTATTCTAGTATCAAAGTACAATTAGCTGCTGCTTAAAGTTTACACATTGGACAAAATCAGTCTCCTATCACCTCTCTTAGATTATCCAAAGCCTTTTTAAGGGGTACTTTCATTCTCAGGCCTCTCCTGGGGATCCTTCTCCCCCTTGGAACATTACTGTCATGCTACAAGCTCTAACTATTTACCTCTTTGAACCTGCAGCCAAGGTGGATCTCAAGTTTCTGGCTGGGAAAACATTATGTTTGGTAGCAGTCACTTCATCTAGGAGGATCTCAAAACTTCAGGCTCTTTCCTGCAAACACCCTTACCTTATTTTGCACAAAGATGCAGTATGCTTGCAAACACATTCTTTATTTAAGGTAGCTGCAAAGACTTCATTAAATCAAGCTTCCAGTCATCTTTCCCAGTTTTTGTTTAACAAAGGGAAATACATGTGGCGATTTCTAGATGTGCACTGTCAGTTCCATTTCTGCATTAACCCTATTAAAGACATTAGAAAGTCTGATCAGCTGTTTTTTCTTTCTCACCTAGCAAGGTGGGACAAAAAGTCTCTAAAGTGACGTTATCAAGAACGTTGCCTGACTGCATCTCACATGTATACAAATAGAAAGGCTTGGCTTTACCCAAGCCCATCAAGGCTCAGTCGACTAGATTTGCAGCTACTGCTGCTGCCTCTTCTCAAGAGTCTCCATTGATGTTTGTGCTGCAGTTACTTGGTCTAATGATCATGCCTTCACTTCTCTTATAAATTGGATTTGCTCCCTAGAGACAAAGTGGTTTTGATTCAGCCATCCTCCTGAATATCTTTCCATGAGACCATCCAAGGGTTTCACTAGCGTGGACTCTGTTCCATCCATTGAGAAACAGATATAGGACACAGCATCAGATATAAAAGTTATGTACTTACCGTAACAATAGAGCTGTGTTGTCTGCTTACATCATTCCTCAACTCCTTTCCCCTTCCTTTATTTCTAGAATAATTACTTATTGCTTTCTGGTATAATTGGACTGGCTGTCTCCTAGATCTATCTCTGTGCACTTTGAACTCCAGAGCATATGAGTTAAGGATTATGTACATAGACTTTGATCTTTGAGGATAAGCATATAAGTTAAGCATTATGTACATAGACTTTGATCTTTGAGGATAAGGTTCGTTATCCTCTATTAGTTCTTATACAAACTCAGCCTTATGTAATGTTAGGGGCTGGAAGGCATTATGGGTAAGGGGAGGAGTCTGAACTTTGGATCTAAAGTCTTGAATGGCTGAAGTTGGATCCGAAGTCAGATCTGAAGACCCATCCATTGAGGAAGGATGGAAGTAGACAACACAGATCTATCATTATGGTAAGTGCATAACTTTTGTGTATTGCTGAATCAGTTCATGTGGATCATCATTGTTCTTTTAATGATGTAAACAATTTGCCTCCTCTCCACAGAACCACATTGATACATAGCTATAAAGTTTGACAATACCTTTGAGATTCACATACCTAGTATAGACATTGTGGTTTAAGATTGAAATTGTTCTATATGAATCAGGGTCTGAAGGATCTTTATTGGAAAATGCAGCCACCACAGCTTTCTAACATGATGCTGGTACTTCCACACCTTTTAAAATACTGTTAAACAAAACCTTCCAGATCTTTATCATTTTCTTCCCTGCCAAATTCCAAACTTCCAAACTTCCACAGGAATACCATTTGTTCCTGGAAAATGCCTATTGACTAAGAATGCATTACTGTTTTTAGGTTTATAGGCTCACAGGTGTGTACAAGGCTAACGACACACTAGAGTCTTTTAAGCCTAGACATGCATCCCAAATCTCTGTCAAGTTATGGTAACCTTGATAGTGTAAGCATGGGCTTGGGAAATGAAACATTTACAATCAGGGGCCAGGGATATGAAACATTTACAAGCTGCCTGCATCTATTAAAGACATAGGTGCCAAACCAGGGTGAATTTCCAGATGTTAATTTGTCCCATCTCGACTTCGTTCTTTCTGTTTGGGTTCAGAGCTGATCCTCGGCTCCAACTCGGCCTACTTCTATAGCTCGAGAGCTATTTACTGGCTCGAGGCTAGCCCTTATCCCAGAATGTCCAGCGTCAGCTACCCAGATCTCGTTTGCCGCTTCAGCTGCAAGGTTGCTTCGTTACTGGCTCAAGCTTAGTATAGTTTTTCTATGATTATAATTGTTGTTTATTCTTAAAATTTGTCAGGTTTTTGTCTAGCTATAGTTTTTTATCCATTATCACCTTTCTTATGTGTGTTGTAGCTTTGTTGGCTGTCGCTCCATATCTCGCAGGCCTTCTGCTTCCCCTGAACTCATTTAAATTAGAGAGTCACCCCCCCCCCCCCACCCCAGGACAGCCATTTAAATTAGAGGCTCTCCTTTCTGTTCCTTAACTGTAAAAAAAAAAAAACTGTTTGATTTTTTAGTATAGTAGTGTAACATGTCTAAAGAGGCCAAAGTTTCTGGCTTCAAAAAGTGTGACTCATGCTGTCAGAAAATGTCTCTGACAGATGGGCACACTAGCTGTGTTTATTGTTTATGGGCTGTGCACCTGCAAGACTCCTTCTCTATCTGTCATTCATTTAGTCCAAGGGTCCTGCAGGAGCGCAAAAACAAATTAATCCTTCAAGGATTATTGAAACCACAGGATTCCCCGGTTAAGGTTCTCAGCTAGTGAAATCCTCTAAGTCTGTCAAGCTGTCAGCTCCATCCTCGGAACCGACTCCTGGGCTGGAAGAACCAAGTTTGTCAGTGCTGACTAGCATCGACAAGTCATCTCCTCCCTCGGCTCCAACTGCCACCTCAAATCCATCTCGGAGCCACAAGTGAGCAAGGTCTCCTTCATTGGAGCTGATCTGCTCGGTGCCACAGTCACCCTTATTAGGAAATGAACGCAGTCATCACTATTCATCCCACTCCTCTTGATCCTCCAGGTTATCGGATCAAGACATGGAGAGAGTAGTCAGCAGGTTGCTTAAATCGCAGGCCCTTGCAAAATTACTTTTCAGCCCACCTCAGCAGGTTACGGCTCCATCCGCCCCCATCTCCATTCCTGTTCCGACTACACTTAGTTCGGAGCCGGAGACCATGGACGTGCTGATAGTAGAACCGACCATGCCGATCACCTCCTCTTCGGTTCCGACGTCAGCTCCGATCACCTTAATTGTTCCGTCCATTGAGGGATCTGGGCACCGAAGCTCTCTCATCTGCTCTGAGTGTGGAAGTGGCATTGGTCCCTTGTCTGACCCCGCTCTCCCTCTTGGAGCTTCGGTGCAGGTGAGCTCGGCTCCCACATCGGCCTCGGAGCCCTTGCCCTCAACGTGGGAAAGGACTCCTGTCTCTTCGGAGCTGGAGCTTTCTTTGCCTCGGGATTATGATGCCTTCGAGGTCATGCAGAGTGTGCTGTCCCCTGAAGCAGCCCTAATATCAGCCCCATTGGCTCCTTCTCTTGTGGTGCCTGTGCCAACCTCTGCTCCTCCTCCGGCCCAGAAGCGTAGGGAACCTATGCCCCAGGATACCCCATTGGGTGACCCCTCTTCTTCCAAGGCCTGCCCTGATCACTCAGAGGAGCCTCCTCAGAAGAAGAAGTACAAGAGAAAGCACCTAGACTCCCCTGAGTCTGTCACCTCAGATACAGACCTGGCTGAATTGGAAGGGTCCCCCAGGTCCCCCTCTGAAGATGTTTCCTTTTCGGACATCCTTGAAATGCTTAGGCAGAGGGGTGGCTGGTCATCCCTAGCCCCTACTGAGGATGAGTCTGTATACCTGGAGGCATTCAGTTCCCGACCCTCCACCTCCTGTCCGTAGTGGCTCAAAAGGCTTGGTCAGCTCCGGATTCTGTGGAACCTACTCCGAGGAGACCAAATAAGTTCATAACAGCCCCCCAGGACAAACAATTTCTCTCTAAATGTGTGCCAGTTGATGCCATGCTGGTAGCAGCAGCCACCAAGAAAGAGTTAGCAGAAACTTCTTTGTTCATCCATCCACCAAACAAAGAGTCTAGGACGATGGACAGATATGGGAAGTGAATGTTTTCCTCAGCGACCTTCTCAATGAGGTCCCTGAATTATCTCTCTCATTTTACACAACTTCAAAGGGATCTCCTAAAAGAGCTTGGAGATACCCTACAAGATCCTACAGCTGAGAGAGCATCAGCCAAAATAGCTTCCCAGCTTGCAACTCTTAATTCTATAGTCAACTCCTCCATGAGGCTGATTTCCTATGCAGCCGATGGCATGAGCAGAGCCGCAGGTACAGGAGTGGCTTTCAGGAGACATGCTTGACTGCGGCTGTGTCAATTTGCAGAACCCTTTCGGGCATCCTTCACTAATACTCCCTTTGATGGCTCCTCGCTTTTTGGGCCTCAGGTGAAAGACATGCTTACCAGGTGTGAGCAGGAAGGCAAGACTCTCTCTGCCATGGGAGTCCGTTTTTCCACGTCTAACAGACCTTATCCCAAAGTTAAGAAAGGTGGAAAGATGTGATTTCAGAAGTCCCAGGGACTCTTGCTTGACACATGTAGTGATTTTTCCCCCAGGGGCAGAGAGGGAAACAACAACAATGGCAGGCGCCACCCTTGTGGCAGAGGGGGGACCACAAAATCAGGGTGACAGAGAAGCTTTCTCTGCCAAACCCTTCCAGCATCCCTGACGGGTTGCCCAACTGCTCACCGCTGGAGGCAGTCGGGGGAAGACTTTCCCTGTACCCAAAAGCCTGGCAAAATATAACAAGAGACAAATGGGTACTATCTATTATATCCGGAGGTTATACAATCCCCTTTCATCTACCCCCTCTAAAGTCAAAAAAGTCCATCCCAGATGTCCCACCCAATCTAAGGGATCAAGCAGTTATTCAGATTTCAAAACTGCTAGAAAAAAGAACCATTCAGGAAGTCCCTGCAGACCAACTAGGATCCAGAACTTACTCAAGATTCTTTTTAGTACCAAAAAAGACAGGGGACTGGAGACCAATACTGGATCTCAGCAGATTGAACACATCTGTACAAAAAGAAAAGTTCCGGATGGTAACACTGCAGTCCATTCTCCCCTTTCTGTGTCAGGACAACTGGATCTGCTCCATAGATCTTCAGGATGCATACTACCATATCAAAATGGACAGACGCTCCAGGAGATTTCTTCGCTTCCAGGTAGGGGCCAATTATTATCAGTTCAGAGCTCTGCCCTTTGGTCTCACACAGCCCCCAGTGTGTTCACCAAATGTATGGCAGTAGTCACGGCTCACCTGAGACATCAAGGATTCCAGGTGTTTCCCTATCTAGATGACTGGCTCCTAACTGCTACCACCAGGCATCAACTCTTAGAGGCACGGGATTATACAATATCAACCTGCACCCAACTAGGCATTACAGTAAATTTCGAAAAATCTGCCTTGTTGCCCTGTCAATCTGCTACATATATAGGAGCAGAATTAAACACAAAACAGATGTTTGCAAGGTTATCTCAGGAAAGAGTTTTCTCTATTCGCCAACAAGTGTCATTTCTAATGCAGAGCAGAAAGGTCCAAATCAAACATGTCCTGCAAATTCTAGGATCCATGGCAGCTGCCATTCTTCTTGTACCATTAGCGCGTTACCACATGAGAGTCCTTCAGTGGCTTCTCTTCATGCAGTGGTCCTTCCAGGAACTACCCATGTCTCACATGATCCTGATTACAGAAACATGCAAAAGACACCTCTCTTGGTGGATGTTCTCCCCACTGGTGACTCAGGGCAGACCTTTCATTCAACCCCCTCCGGTAGCCACAGTGACCACAGATGCCTCCCTGATAGGGTGGGGGGCATTATCTAGGCAGGACAGTCCAAGGCATGTGGCAGCCTCATGAGTACCATCTGCATATCAATGTCCTAGAGATGAAAGTGGTGCTCCTAGCGTTGCAAGCTCTTCAAGACTTTCTTCTTTCCGGGACTTTTGTGATCCAAACAGACAACATGTCAGTTGTGTGGTACAACAACAAGCAGGGTGGGACCAGGTCCTATCCCTTGTGTCAAGAAGCCCTCAGGCTATGGCAATGGGCGATTTCCTCCCAAAGTTTTCTGATAGCAATGCACATCCCTGGGAAATCCAACATAATAGCAGACAGGCTCAGCAGGGCAAACCTCATGCCTCACGAGTGGTCTCTGAATCAGGAAGTTGTGGACCTTATCTTCCGCAAATGGGGGCTAGCCTTGCTGCGATCTGTTTGCCTCCCCCCTCAACAACAAATGCAGCAGCTACTTCTCCCTGCTTCCTCCTCCAGGTCAAACTCCCAGGGACACTCTAGTCCACGATTGGCCTCAGGGACTCCTTTATGCATTTCCCCCTTTTCCCCTAATTCCAAGACTCATACAGAAACCAAAATCGTTGGGTTGCAAAATGATCCTCATTGCCCCCTATTGGCCTCGACAGATATGGTTTCTGTTCCTGCACCTTCACCTTCTAGACCAGCCTTGGGTTCTGGACCCAGTGCCAGATCTGTTGATTCATCAGTCAGGCGGGTTACACCAATCCCTTCAGACTCTCAAGCTCACAGCTTGGTTTCTCCACTTCCTACCTTAGCCAGCCTTCCAAGTATCTCCCCAGCAGTTCACGATATTATTGTATCCTCCCATATGTCAACTACGAGAAAGACTTATGCTAGCAAATGGAAAAGATTTTCTTACTGGGCAGAATCTAGAAACTTAAACCCCTTTTCAGCCCCAGTCCATCAAATTCTAGAATTTCTAGCAGAGCTTTTTCAGTCAGGTGCTGCTGCTGCTACCATCAGGGTACAACTGGCAGCCATATCTATTTTTCATACTGGAATTCTTAATTCTAGCATAATGTGGCATAAGCTCTGCAAAGCCTTCATGAGAGGAACATCTCTTCTTAGACCCCCAATGAGGGATCCACCTCCTCCTTGGGATCTCAATTTAGTTTTGACTTCTTTGATTCTGCCTCCCTTTGAACCAGCAGCTTCATGTCCCTTAAAATTTCTTTCTTGGAAAACACTTTTTTTGGTTGCTATTACCTCAGCTAGACATGTTTCAGAACTCCAAGCACTCTGTGTTAGTCCTCCATATATGGTGTTTCACAAAGATAGAATTTCTCTTAGAACCAACCCATCCTTCATACCAAAAGTCTGTTCAGAAAACAATTTAAATCAATCCATCAATCTCCCCATCTTCTTTCCCAATTATAGCAGCAAGGCAGAATACAGTCTTCACCAACTGGATGTGCACAGACAATTATGTTTTTACCTCCATCGGACCAAAGAGCTAAGAAAGTCAGACCAATTATTTCTCTCCTATGCTCACAATAAGCAAGGCCTTCCAGTTTCTAAGGTGACCTTATCCAAATGGTTATTTGACACCATTTCTTTTATTTATCAGTTAAGGCATAAACATCTACCAGCAAAACCGAAAGGTCATTCTATAAGAGCATTAGCCACATCTGTAGCCTTTTAGTCTAAATTGCCCATAGACTCAATTTGTGCAGCTGCCACTTGGGCAAACCCTCATATGTTTATCTTTCATTACAAAGTGGATGTGGTCTCCTGGAGCAGGGCTTCCTTTGGTTCCACTTTTCTGAAGAGTCTGTTCCAATGAGCCACCCAGGGTCTTTAGGTGCTAGGGACGTTGTTCCAAATAGCAAGAACGAAGGCGAGATGGGACAACTTAACATAAAGAAGTTATGTACCAACCATAATGTTCCATGTTAGTTGTCCTTCATCTCACCTTCTTTCTTAAATCCCCCCTCCTTCCCCCTTCCTGGAGAATTGAGAGGAGTTCACTATGGTTTCACTGGCTGATTTCCTTTTTCTTGGTTCACATGCCAGGTAATTTTATGACAGTTTACTCTGATCTGTTATTTTGGTAAATCAGTTTTAGGTTACTGGTTACTTTATATGTCTAGTATGCGCTATCACAAACAAGATCTGGGTAGCTGACGCTTGGCATTCTGGGATAAGGGTTAGCCTTGAGCCAGTAAATAGCTCTCGAGCTATAGAAGTAGGCTGAGTTGGAGCCGAGGATCGGCTCTGAACCCAAACAGCAAGAAGGAAGGCAAGATGAAGGACAACTAACATGGACCATTATGGTAGGTACATAACTGCTTTTTCTCCATCCAGTTGTTCAATTTACACTTTAATTTGTTTAAGGAGGAACTCTGCTACACATGGATGTGGAGCCTGTTCCAGAGTAGCAGCTGTTTCTGGAATTCATGCCCTTTACTCAAGCAGGTCCTAGTTATATCACAGACAAGGTTTAAATGTTTAGAACAGGTAATTCTGGTGCTGTTTGTTTTGCAGACATGCAGGAGGTCAGTCAGAGTTTGGTCCGAAATGTCTTGTATGCCAGGCAGGCATAGATCTCCCCTCAACAGCCTGTAAGAGAGAGAGAATACAGGGATAGGGCTTTGAGGCAGTCTGCATAGAATGTGTTATTTATGCAATGTATTCTTTTAGTGAGAAATCTCTGTGGACGTTCCACTTCTTGGATGTGCCTGGTTAGGGACATACCAAAGTGGGCATTGTGCTCAATGATAGATCTAATGAATGCCAAATACACTGGTGCAATGATCTCACTGGGCTTCGATACCATACCTTTGTTTATGAGTGTGCAACATAGAATGATTTTTTTCAGTACCATAATTATGTAATGGTCAAAGACTAGTTTTCTGTCTATGTGTATCCTGAGTCCCTGATTACTGGATCGACTCTTAGAGATGTGTTGTCTGTATGGTAGTTATCAAGGGTGGCCATTTTCCCAAAGGATACTGCATTTTTGGGCATTTGGTTTTAGTCTGTGGCTCTGACACCAATTACTTGTCTGTGCCAGTGCATTTTGGAGAACATAAGTTCTGGTGGGGGAGTCTGTGACTGCTCCTAATTTGCAGTCAACTGCAAATTTGGTCAACCAGAGTCCCTTGACATTGGCCTTGACTTCAGAGAAGTAGATGACAAAAAGGAGTGGCCCCAAGACCATTTTCTGAGGGACTCCCCTGGTGACTGGCCTCTTTGTAGAGGTGGACTCCACATTTCTAACTTCCTGGGTCATGTCTGTGTGCCAGATGGTTATCAAGTTGGTGACAAAAGGGTTTATACCTAATCTCTTGTGTTAGTCAACAATGCCTGAGTCAGGTAGTTTTACCTCATTATTTGACTATCTTAGCTAGTAATTGTTTTTTTTTTGTCTTAACTATTAATTGCTGAGCCTCATCTTCCTTTAACCTTGGCATAATTAAGTCTTCATTTAATATTTACGGTAGCGTAGCTAGAGTGGGGCAAGAGGGGCAACTGCCCTGGGTGAAAAGTGTTGGGAACATGATCACTAGCCAATGCCAATATCGCTTTCTTTAATGCAGTACTGGCTTTTAAAATGTTTGGGTATAAACTGTAGCAAATGTTTGCTACAATTAAAGCAAGCATTTTGGTACAATTTATAAGAACTTTTTCTTTTTAATAAACACAAGTGCTATATTGCTCCATCAGACAGGGTATAAACTGTATCAACTGTTTGCTATATTCATGGCAAACACTTTGCTACAGTTTATAAGAGCAAAATCTTATTTATTTTAATAAAGGTGGGGGTCGGGGTCAGAGCACAGAAACAGGACCTGAGTGGCAGGGCTGAAGGTAGGGTGATATGTTGTACATCTGGCCACCTGGTTGGTGACAATAGAAGGAGTGATCATTTTTTTTTTTTTTTTTTGGATCTTCAGTGGAAGAGCTTGCGAAGGGGTGTAGAATAAGCCAATCACTAGATTGACTTAATACAAATACAGTAAAGTGCTTTTTTCTTCCTGTTCACTGGAAGAACTTGGGGGGGGGGGTCGATCTGTATTGGTTAATACAGACACAGTAAAGTGTTTTTTTATGCTCTATGGTACTGGCACAGGGTGCTGGCTGAGCCAGCTGTGCTTCTGATTTTTTTCTGTTTGTTTATTTTTCTTAGTTTGTATTTTGATTTATACAAATAATCATAAAATTTCCAAAATGCCTCTAATACTTCTATAGGATCTTTGGCTTTCTTGTTCTATGCACCCTAGGTTGTTTGTTCAAAAAACTTTATGCTTGTAAGTTATCAAAAATAGTTGCTTAACAGCAACTTGTTTAATTTCATAAATGTTATCCAAATAGTCTCTTAATTTTCTTTTAGCACTCTTGTATTTACTCATCATCCTGTTCTGTGAGATTCCCTTTATTTTGTAATTCTTTAACCTTTGTCTACCTTTGTAAATAATTCTTATTACTTATATCCCCGTGTTTGTTTCTCTTTTATTGCTGCCATGTTTGGTTCACGTTTATTACTGCTATGTTTTAAAACCCCATTTTCATTTTATCCTACATACTAGCTATCTGTTCTAAAGAAATGTGTATATTCCCTAATGCCTGTCAGGTCATTTCCACTACTCATTTCTTAAATTCCTCCTTTTTTAAACAGGTGAGGAGAAAAGTGTCAGTGTCTCAATTTTACTTTATTACATTGCATCTTTATCTTAGTTTTTAATGGTGTGTGATCTAAAACAGTTATTAGATGAGTATTAAAATTTTTGATCAAATACACTTTCTGTTATGAAACATAATCTCTGTCCAGTCTAGCCCAGTACAATTGCTTTAACTTGGAGAATAAAATGTAAATTATATATTCCTACTAGTGATATTACATCTTCCACACCAAATATTCTCATATATTTCTTCAAAAATCTACCCTCTCTTCTTTTATTTCCCTTTTAAGTCCCCCTGATACACCCTCGCTATTGCAATCCAAGTTCCAGTCCCAACCCATAAACAGTATTTCCTGCTGAAAGCTAATTACTTCTCCAAAGTTTTCTTAAGCTTCATAATAGTTTTATATGGTATATAAATACATGCCAGCATAATCCTCCTCACAGAGAGAGAGTAACTGAAACTCTAAAAATCAGGGTCATGCCATTCTGTACAAATCAATGTTCATTTGACAGAGCAGTTAACTCTCAGACAGACTGCTCTAACATTTAATAGTATAATAAATCTCAAAACAAGAGATCTGTAGGGAGATTAGTTAAATCCAGAGAAGGAAACAAGAAGTTATAATTTATAACTTTTTAGTCTATCTAATCAAGTAGTCATTGTGAGATGTTTTGGTTAATAAAAAACATGAATTACCAATAATGTCTGACTCACAATGTTAAGAAAGGCAGAGACAAGAGACAACCAAGAAAATTAGACACAGAATTAGAATGTATGGATGTTGTATGCAGTTAATACAGTAGACTGTCTCTAGTTAAGCTAACTGAGAGAATGAGAAGAAAGAATGAGGGAGAGAGAGAGAGAGAGAGAGAGAGAGAAAAGAAAATGGTGGTGTTAAGTCAGCTTAAGTTTCTGAAGAACAGCAAAATTGGACACAGTCCTGCTATACTGTTAAAATGGTATGAACGTTAATGCCTTACTGACTGTTAAGTTTATAGTTACTACTGTTCTGACCAGAATGTTGCTTTATGTAAAAGCAACTACTCTCTTGTCAAGAATAAAACACAGGTTCTAAAACAAACACCCAGCAATCTTAACAGTTACTGCTAATATTTTGAAATATTAAGCGTTTTGGATTTAGAGTAGGATTTCATCATAAGTTATGCATTGCCAGAAAAAGAAAAGAAAGAAAAAAAATTGCTCTTCAGTATATCTTATTTATGCACACTCTTAGTTACTCGAAACAAGAAGTACTATAGTGTCTCATAAAATAAATATAGTGCATGGAGCAACGTGACTACACTCCAATATCACAAACCAGCAAAGCACTTCACTTCAATAAAGTGAGTTCCTTTCTTAACAATTGTTAAGCACCCCTCCATCCCATCAAACACTGTTAAGATCAGGCTTCACAGTAAGAACTGAAAGTCCCTGCCAGCAAACAATAGTAGCTGCAAGCAAAACAGTTTCTGCCTGCTATTCCTACAATGAGCTTCTGACATTCTTTCAAAGTCTTTCCCTGACTCTCCTCTCAGATGCCCCTGATTTTGACTCAGATCTGTTTCTGTCCCTCTTAATCTCTCCTAAAGCTGATGACTTTTTGAGAAAAGATGGTGAGAAAATAATGACATAATAAACAAATGAATAATGACAATAATTAGAGTTATATACTTATTTTACTTCCTGAAATATATATTAATTCATGTTCTCTTATTCTGTCCATGCCCGGGTTGATAGTATTAATGTTTTAAACATGTCTCTGATTGTCCTTGATTATTTCCAGATTTGTCCATGATTCTGCTGAGATTTTTCTCTGATTCCTTGACAGTTATGCTTGTCTAGCAGTGTGACATATTTCCCTAAGTGCTTTACCATTTTTGAAAGTCAGTAAAATACTTCGTACTTTTAGGACATGGAGCAAACAAATGTCCATGCACTATAAAGAACTGTGATTGGATCTCCAATTGTAAACTTTTTTTATGTATTCTCAGCATGGATGCCAAGATTCACCTCTTGAGCTTTGCTTTCAAGCTGAATTTCTTGGCATTTATGTCTTGAAAACTTATATAATAACAGGGTTACAATCAGAGACCTGATCATAACATTTTATATCCAGGTTCAAACCACTGACTGTCAGACTGAAAAATTGGACAAACTTAATCTTCATTATTCTTCTTTCCCAAGATGTACAGAAGTGTAATTTAAGAACCATACAGAATGGTCAGACTGGGAAAAGTGTGCTGACACTGACTTGTCAGTCATTTTATTTGTTACTGTGTGTCTGTTAGCGTTCATCCTAGCTCTAAGTAGCTGGCATGTATCTTCTATGTAATCTGTCTCTGGATAGTTCCTGTGCATTTGGCTAGATATACCACATTGTTAGAAGTTAATGTAAATGAACCCTGTACTTTGAAACTTCTGTTCTGTGAAATTGCTGTGTTGGATGCTGTACAATCATGTGGCATGTTTTGCATCTTGAATGGTTGCAGGGTTTTGTGCCATTCTGGACTATATTCTATCCTGTTCTAAGTGTGCTTCTGACTAGAAAGTTCTTTAGATTAGGTTGTTTAAATGACAGCATGTTAGTGGCTTAAGTTCCTCAAAGTTTATCTCCCACTATGACTGAAGTTATAAAATTTGCTAGTAGATGGTTGACTAAGAAGTTCTCTAATTTCATTGACAAAGAAAGACTCAAACACCAACATAAAAGGATGCAAAGGAGGATTAAACGTACTCTGTTTATGTAGTAATTTATCAGTCCTACCAAATGCATTACACTTAAAACCAGTGTTAATATTTGACAAACATGCCCTTTTACTTGGATTAAAGGAAAACTCATTTTCTAAAACTCATATTTCATGAACAAAAATCTTATGGGAATTCAAGTTTGTTAGCTTTTAACTAGTGGAAGAGCTTACAAAATCAGACATTATCAGATAGTCTGTTTGCTTCTGCTAAAGTTCAGTTTGCTCATTCTGTTGGTCTTGTATTGCGAATGCTGTTTTTGATAAAAAATAAGTAAGACCCTGCTGTTCTGGTGTGATTTTGATGAGTGTTCTAGCCCAAGGTCACTGTATGGACTGCCCTTGGTTGAACACAAATTCCAGATCAAATTTTAGACTGGTATAATGCATTTGAAGCATCTCACTGGCTGTACCTGTTATATGGGATCTAAAGAAATCCATTTTCATGGCTCTGTGTGTATGAAATCCAATTAATGTATGCTTAGAGATGCCATTTCCACTGTCTTTATTACCAGGAACTGGAACTTTGTTGCTAGAACCTGGAAGTTGTTAAGTGTGTTCAGAATTATTTGGCTGAATGTCCTTATTCAACTTTTTAATTTTTCGGTGTTTTAACGTTAAAATCAAGCCTGTCAATAGATGTAAATACCTTTTTATCTTCAGACTGAAAAGCAGGGAACATGTTATCCATAACCACGATTGTTAATTATATCAGCATCCAGTTCAATTCTGGTCTGGAGGGGGAAGACGCATTTCTAATAGTGTTGCACAGATCTGTTATTAATAGATGATAATATATTGTCCACTAACAACTGCACCTAAACCCATTGTCTAAGACATTGTATCCTCTTAATGCATATATCATAATTGCTAAATGAACTTTTTCCACTAGTGTATCCAACAAAGATACCTTAGTGCCCTAGATATGTCTATTTGCGTATGCATTTTGCTTATGTAACTGTTGTTTATTGTACAAGTTTGCTGTTATCAGTGTTTTCTGCTATGTTATTATAAGCACCATATGTACATATTTTTCAGCATTTGCATCTGTATCTCACAGCACTTACATTTTCTTGTATTCTTTTTATATTTTGAGTGTTTCACCTGGGCCAAACCTAAAAAAATGGTCATCTGCTATCAATCCTCTACTCCAGTCAATAAATGGAAATAAATAAATAAATAAATACACAAATAAATAAATAAGCAAGCAGATAGAAAACACCGTTTTATCTCTGCCTACTTTGCCCAAGATTTTTTTATTTTATATGTTTTTTTAATTATTATTTTTTTTTTAGCTTTGTTTTGAGGGGGGTGCCAAAGTGGGTAATTGCCCAGGGTGGAAAGATACAATCTTGCTACAGCTCAACTGACATAGTCTTTATGGGAGCAGGGTTTCTAGGGCTATAAATTCTTCAGAAATAGTGTTTGGGATCATATGGGAAAAATATCTTTCTAACTTTCTTTACCTAAAGCTGGGTCATTTCTAAACATAGAGACCATCAGGTAAGAAACGTTGTAATTTTTTACGTATGGTTACTTTGCAGTGAAGGCATTCATTTTGTTGTAGTTCTGTTTTTTTTTGTGTGCAAAAGTGTATTCAGAACATTCTGTACTACAGAAGCTGAACAGTAACCTAAAAATGTTCTGTCTCATTGTGGTGTGGTATGATTTGGATTTAGAAGGTCGCGACAAATATATTGCTATTGCTGTTGTTGTTGTTATTATTATTATTATTATTACAATATTTATTTAACTAGAATAGTGTAACTCCTTTTTCAGTGGAGCCCCTGGAAGAAAGACTTCTGATATAAATCAAAAGCATTTGTAAGAAAACACACAGTTACAACTTACAATTATAGTAAATTATGACAATATAATACGGATATTTATACACTGCATAATGCCATTTGGTCAACTTGTGATGCCACAAGAGGTTGACAGAGCTTTTTTGAATACCCTTAGTTTAAGCATATATTAAAGATTGCCATGTATAACATTTTATGATTGAAGACCCTATTTACAGTAGCAATAGCAGCATCTTCTCATGAGGTGGTTTCTACAAGTGGTCTATAATCTGATGTGCTACCGATGAAGAGTATGATAGCTGCAATTATTTATTAATGTGTTACTGAGTCTGGTTCCTTCAGAGACTAGCTGATTAAGATTGCAGGATACATACAATCTATTCAACTGTTTTTTTTGAGGGTGAGGCCTGAGCAATCCAAAATAATTACTTTCATACAAGTTGTTAATTTTACACCCAAAAGCATTCTTTAAAATGCAGACCATTAAGATATGTATGCTGATAACCTGTATATTGGTAGTTCTGTTATTTCTGTTCTAATGTAATTAAGATTTTTTTTGTGTTTGTTTTGTTTATGGGTGAAAGAACTGTTTTTTTTTTGGGGGGGGTCAAATTTAGCCAATGTAGTCTGATGTAACGCTGTCTACAAAAGGAAATGTTGTAATTATTCTCTGGGGAACACAGCTGAACAGGAAGCTATTCTGGCAATAAGTATCCAATTCCTGGTAATTCAGACAGTGGAAATGGCATCTTTAAGCATCAGTTAACACACACACACACACACACACACACACACACACACACACACACACACACACACACACACACACACACACACACACACTTCCCAGGGAAGGCTGTTAGAATTCAATTCACCAGAAGTTTCTTATTGGCACTTTATACTGTCACCACCCTGGATTAGGTCAGAGGTTTCCAGTTGCCTGCTTCTCTTAATTAAGACAATTGGCTATCATAGGTCTACTGTTAAACAATATTGGTCCTAACTATTCATTTGAAAAAACATTACAAAATATTCAGGTCAGCCCTTCAAAATGTGTCATCAGTTTCTTCCATGCAAGACAAAGACAAGTCTAAAAATATGTATACATTCCAGTTCCTGTTCAGCTGTGATCCCCAGAGATCATTACATCATTTCCTTTTGAAGGCAACATTACATCAGACTACATTAGATAAGCTTTAAACCCCTCCCCCCAAAAATGCAAAAGAAAGTAAACTAGTTCTTTTACCCATAAACAATAAGGACTTAATTACATTAGCAGAGCTGCCAATATACAGGATCTCAGCAGACCTATCTTAACTGTCTGCATTTTAGTGACTGCTTTCTTTTCACAGCTTGTCAGCTACTACTTTGAAGTGGACTGTCATTAAATTTTATTACATACTAGTCCAGAAGTGGGAAAAGTGGATGTCTTCAAATAGAGTTGTATATTTTCACTACATTCATCCCCATTTCCATTTACAAGAGAAAATACCAAAAATGTTACTCAGATTTTCAGAACAAATTTATTACTAGTAGGAAATTAGAAAGAGAAAAAAAGTACATAATATTTTAAAATCAGTTTTCTTCAGTCTGACATCAGCCCTGACACTGCAGTAGTCATGTAAAGAGGTGTTTACTGTATGGTTTATGTAGTCTAGGAGAGAGCAGGCAGATGGAAATGAAACCTAAGTCTCATTTTGATAGTTTTGTGGTGTATGTAGAGTGAATCTGAGTAAGGCATTTACCTCGGAAAGTGCTCCAGAATTACTGCTAAATTATTTTAAGTGGCTAATTAGGAAAAGAGAACAAACATGAAAAAAACATTGCCTTGATAATTCCACCTGCCCCAGTGCAATAATAATCTAGAGAAGTATTTCCAGTCTCCCAGTTTCACTTTGCTACTAGCTCAGATATTACACTTTTAATATCAGAACAGATTCTTCTGAAAACATCCAAAAGGTGAACTGTAAGGGCAGACAAATAGAATATTCTGTTGAAAAAAAAACATGCCCTGGATTTAAAATAAGGTCAGCTATAAGTGAAAAACAGGTTGTTTGTAAGAATGCTGCTGTGAAATCTTATTAACAAATATACAAACTGGCATTTAGCACATTACAAAGGATGTTTTTCCCATTTTGTAGTATCATTTGTGCAAGTGATGCTTAATAATATACATGTTATTTGATGCACATGACAGATATTACCCAACCCCCAACTAAAGCACAATGTCAAGTATAAAATATGTATATGCATGTCCATGTAAAGGGGAGAATTAACTGTGCTATCTTTATTATCATAGAAATACTTGAATTGTGTATTAGCAGTATAAATGCATTTTATTTTTTGAACCTCTACACTGAAAGTGGACTCATGGTCAGTAGTTTTTTGACGCTTCTTCATGCTAAAGTGGTGCTAATTATTTATTAGGCCACTAGATTCAGTTACTGGATATTTTTCATAATGGTTTCAGCCCCAGATTTACCTTCTATTAAGAAGAGTAAAAAAAGTGCAAATAAATTATACTATGGGATTTGCAATTCATATTTAAAGAACAGTATAGTAAGGTAGTCAAAGTGTCACTGAAAGAGCCTATTTTTTCTTTACATGTGTAAGTGATTTATTCCTTCTTATGGTTTACTGATTCAAGGGCCCCTTGCATTGACTGCTTGAGTAACTCATCTTAGTAATTCTACCCCATTTGCATTAGATGCCTAATTTGCATCACACACATTTTTTTTTAGTTTCATCACTTATTAAGTCCCCCAATGTTTAGTTTCAGAGATCTCTTATTTGTCCCCCTCCTTATCTGTTCCTTCTAGGTATGAAATTTAAGTGGCAAAACTCTTCATATAGTCCAGAGAGGTACGTCTGAAGTCATTCACACCAACATGGACATGGACTATGGCAGAGTCATAACAGTACCTGTTGTTAAGAGACTCGAGTGCGTGCATGATATGGCAGATTCTAGCACCTGACAAACAACTTACCATGACTTTCTCCTTGTCTAGCCTGGTGAGGGGCACATCTGTGTGTCTCAGGATAGAGTCTCTAATAACTAGAATGCTGGGTTTGTGGCTAGGCCTTAGAGGCTGTGAGTCACAGATATTTGTACTATGTGTGATTTTTGGTGCTTTGGGTTGTGATGTGCATGTGTGTTTCTGGTTCAGAGGTCTCTGTTGTTTAGGTATGTTTTTGTTGAGAATACCCACATATGTAGGAAGGGGTTCTCAACAGACATTGTGATTTAGTGAACAAGCTTATTGATTTTAAGTTATTTATTAGAAAGATGATTCTTTGGAGTATCAATGCAGATAATCCTTCCTCTCATATGAACCTATATGGTTTCACCCAGACAATCACTTCAACCACTAGAATCAACAAGCCTAACAATAAAGAGAGTATTTTAGACTGGATACTCATAAACAAAATCAAACATGCCTACAAAGCAGGAACCCTGCCTGATGATATAAGTGATCATGCTTTAACCTTTATTACTAGAGAAAGAACTGATTTCCCAAACCCCCCTAACATTCAAAAAATACGCTCTACTAAAAATTTTAACATAGACCTATTTCAAAATGAACTCAGCAAATGCAACTGGAGCCCCTGAAATCTCTTCCCTTGAAAATGCAGTATCATACTTTAACACCACTTTTTATCCATTCTCAACAAACATGCTCCTGAACGCACCATCAGAATGAAACCCAATATTGCCCCATGGCTCTCTAAAGAAACTAAAAAGCTAATTCTCTCCAGAAATAAAGTCTGGGCTAAATGGAGAAACCATAGAAATTCCTTGACCTTCTTCATTTCCGCCAACTTAGGAACTCGACAAAAAAAGCAATAATTACTGACAAAAAAACCTACTACTGCAAACTTCAACAAACTCACCATAACAACCCCAAACAGTTTTGGTCATCTATAAATAGACTCCTCTCCCCAGGAACATCCAAAACTCCCACCCCTCTCAATGCCAACCCAGATACTCCCCACCTTACTGCAAATGCTTTCAACTCTTTTTTTACAGACACAATTCTATCACTAGCTAAACAACTTAGCACTAATAACTCCAGCCCACCTATAAACCAAACACACCCTTCAAATAACTTTAAAATACAACCTGTTCCTACATCTTTCATCTCTAGACTTATCCACAAACTGAAGCCATGTACCCCTTCTGCTGACAAGCTCCCTCACTTTTTCTCCAAAAGCTGCCAAAGAAATTGCATATCCAGTATCTATACTTATAAACAGGACAATCCAAGAGGGAACCATCCCAGACATCTGGAAAATATCCCATATTATCCCTTTACATAAAGGTGGAAACTCCATTGAGTACTCAAACTATAGACCAATTGCCCTCCTTTCTCCCTTAGCAAAAATAATGGAAAAATGTATTCACCAACAACTTTTACAGCATCTCTCTCAAAACAACATAATAGCAAACTGTCAACATGGTTTCAGACCACATCACAGTACTACCACTGCTCTCCTATCATTTGTAGATACTATCAACAGGAACCGAACGACAACCTTCTCTCTTCTGCTCTCTTCATTGACCTCTCTAAAGCTTTCGATATGGTCAACCACTCCATTTTAATTAACACTCTTACATCCCTCTCCTTTGATAATCTTGCCATTAACTGGTTTACATCCTACCTTGGCAATAGACAGCAAGCAGTTCGTTGGGAAAACCAAATTTCCTCACTTATACCCGCTTCCATCGGTGTACCTCAGGGCTCCATTCTAGGACCTCTTCTCTTCTCCCTGTTCATCAATGATCTTCACTTAGCAATTCCTCAATCTACCTGCATTCAATATGCAGATGACTCCACCCTTATCTGCTCTGCTTCATCTCCTAATGAACTTTCTTCTATTACTCAAAATGTCTTCAACACTGTAGAAACTTGGTTCACCAGACGCAACCTCCTCCTCAATGCCAAAAAGCTAAACTTCTCCTTTTCTCTCCTAGCACTAGGTCCACCCCCTTGAACTTCACCATCTCCTCAAATAATGCCACTCTCATTGCTCCTGATCCAACTACAAAATTACTAGGAATAACAATTGATAACAACCTCTCCTTTGACCAGCATATCAACAACACCATTAAAACAGTCAATAGAAAAATAGGAAGCCTATATAGAATTAAACCTTTCCTAACATCATCATCCAGAGCCAAGATTGCCCACTCTCATCTTTTGTCTACTCTTCTTTATGCCTCACCAATTTATACTAACCTTAAGAAATCCAACCTTAACAAACTGGCTACTTGCTACAACAACATTGCCCGCTTTGCCACTAGTAACCCCTTTAGAACTCATCACTGTATTAACCTGAAACTTCTAGGCTGGCTTGAACTACAAAACCTTCTGTTAATCCCTCAACTCACTATTGCCCATAAAATCTTATACCAACCAAACAAAACCCCAATTCTTTCTAAACTTTTAATCCCTTATAACAACCTAAACTCCCTTCGCTCATCCAGTAAACTTATGGCTACCATAACAAAGACTTATAATTCGCCTGGTGACTCTCTCTTTAAGAATACTGTAGGAAGGTACTGGAATCTGCATCCTAGCGACATAACACGTACTACATCTCTGCCTCTCTACAAACACTAAATGAAAGATTACTTCCAAAGCCACTGGCTCTGTTCCTGCTCAAAACCTGACTAATCCTTCACCTCCTCTGCGCTTTCCTACTACTCTGCACTTTCCTACTGCTTTACTTTCCCTCTCTCTTACTGTATTCTGCTTCAGTCTACCTCCTTTTAGAGTATTCTGTTTCATCTTACCTCTAAGCTAATCTGTCACTACTTTCCCTTCTCTTTTCTTATATTGCTTCCCTTCCTCCTCTCCTATTTTATTGCTTCTCTTTCTCCTTCTGTTACTAAGATTAGTTCTTTATAACATTATTATTCAATTTTGCTCTCTGTTTTGTGCCTTGTACTTGATGTTATTTCAACTACTTAATGTTATTTTTATAAATATGATCCTCTCTTTGTATATATCTGTTATTGCTACTATATTTTTTATTTGTCTATTCATCTATGATGATTTTGTCCATTTGCTTGTCTATTGTAACATTTTGTGTTCAATTTTATGTGGAGCTTTTCTCCCCGGGCCTCTACTGAAAATGGAAATGTATCCAGCTAGACTAGCCCGGTCAACAAATGTAAAATAAAATAAAATAAATAAAATAAATAAATATGCTTTTTATAACTTAAGTTCAGAGGAATCTTCCCTTCTGAGATCCATTTCAACAGATAAGACTTTAAGGGTAATATTTATGGAAGACATAAATATGCCAAGTTTAGAGATGGATGAGGCTCAGCAACTAACAGTTAAGATGGGAGGAGATGAGAAAAATAGTGATATATAACCAATCTGCAGGAAAGTCTCTAGGAATAGATGGTATTCTGGAGGAAGTCTGGAAGCTAGGAGGGAAGAATGTGATAAAGATCTTCAAGTTTATTTTAACAGTATTTTAAAAGCAGGGGAAGCGTCAACGTCCTGGAAAAAAAGCTGTGGTGGCTGTAGTACCTAAAGATGATAAAGACCCATCAGATCCTGCTTCATATAGGTCCATTTCAATTTTAACCATGATTATAAAATGTTTATGTCTTTGATGGCTAAAAGAATGGTAAGGGTATTGCCAAAATTGATAAATATGATTTAAAGTAGTCTTGTGGAGGGCAGGCAAACATTTGACAAAATTAATGGAGCAATGATGATCCAGAGGGAAGCAGAATATAAGAAAATGTGACAGTTGTTGGTGGTACACACCTATGAACCTATGAACAGGAAGCAGTTGGTCAGGTTCCATATGAAGATAATTTGGAGCCTTCCACAGGAAACCAGTATAACTGTTCACTTGAAGCTAGACAGCAAGGGAAGGAGCAGGAAACTGTGGAAACTCTGATGCAGTCAATGTTGAGGAGTGATAGGCCAGTGAGTTCCCATATGATAGAGCAACAGAGGGCACAGGATGAAATTGATGAGACTGTGTCACAGGAAGATGGTATAGAACCTTCTATAGAATGTCCACAGGAACTGGAAAACAAGGGATGTGTCCTCAGTTTGGAAGAAAATGATCTAAGAGAAGAACTGCTTGATTTAATAGAGAAGGACAGATATATCAAGGTAAATGAGAAAAATAGACTGCAGAAGGTTACTAAAACCCAAAAAGTCAGAAGTCTGATAAAACAAATGAACACAGTAATTAGGACTGTTCATAGAGATCCATGCAAAATAACAGATCTAAACAGGATATATTAATGTGCAGCTAAGCTAATAACTGATACAGTTGTACCACAAGAACACATGGTAGTGAGGGAAAGGAAGGGGAGGAATCAAATACCATCATGGAAATACTGATTAGAGAAAATTATAAAGGAATTAAGACAAGAGGTGTCACTATTAGAAGACTATAGAAGAGGGAATAGATCAACAAAAATAGTAAGAAAGCTAGCTGTGATAAAAGCAATGTGCAATATTAGAACAGACCAGGATCTGTCTTGCACTATTGCAAATAAACTAAAATTTTCAGCCCAGGTGGAAAAACTTAGAAGATGCGAAGATATATATAAAGGAAAAGTGCAAAATAAGCAATTTAGTGATGACCCAAAAAGGTTTCTAGAGAACTGGGAAATAGATAAAAGAAGTTGAAAGACTGCCAAAAAAAAAAAAAGAAATAGATACATTTTGGAGAAGTATCTATGAAGATCCTGTGGAACATAACAAAGATGCTAAATGGACAGAAGAAGTAAAAGAAAGAATAAGAACTTTAAAGGTACAAGATATGAAATGGGATGAAGTAACAGCTAAAGAGATTGAAACAAAGATAAGAAAAGCCTCTAATTGGAAAACCCTAGGCCAGATGCAGTACATAACTTCTGGTTAAAAGAATTAACATCTTTGCATGAAGATTTAGCCATGAGTAAGAACTATTTACCTATTTATTTATGCATACCCAGAACAGACACCAACTTGACTAACAACAGGGAAAAGCAATGCTCCTACTTAAGAGTGAACCTGCAAGCTATCCTAAAATTTATAGACCAATAGTTTGTCTTCCGAAGACGTATAAACTATATATGTGAATTGATGTCAACAGAGTTTATAGTCATTTAGAAGAAAACTTAGTTATGGTAGTAGAACAAAAGGGCAATAAAAGAAAGTCATATGGAACAAAGGATCATTTGTTGTTAAATAAAGTCATAGTAGAGAACTGCAAAAAGGGGAAGAATCTAAGTATAGCATGGATTGACTAAAAAAAAAAAACATTTGATAGTATCTCTCATTCATGGATAAAAAGTGCTTAAAATGTGTAAGATGCACCACACATTGATCGACTACATTACAGTGACCATGAAACAGTGGCAGACCACTTTGCAATTAAAACAAATAAAGCACTAATAAAATAAGTAACAAAGGCAACAGCTCCAAAGGCAAACCAAAACTTTAATATGTGAGTGCTTTCGTTCACTCAAATCAATGGTCTAAAGAAAGCACTCACATATTAAAGATGTTCTTCGTCTCACATTGCTGCAGTCCTTACATATGGGTAGTCCGCTGTCCTCGGTCAACCCGAATACCAAAGTATAAGGCTGACGTCGGTCAAGGTGCTTAAAACTGACATCAGGACGTCAGGGTACAAAAGCGCATGACCGACGTCATATCCTCAGTCTTTTTTGCCGCATGGTCCGATGCAGAAGCAGCGTTGCAAGTGCCGTTCGGCGTTCTGAAATTTTTCGAGTTCGGAGTTTCAGACCGAATCAAAGTTGGCTAAGTACCCCGTTGGGGAATATTTTGGTTTTTTCTTGCCTCAGTATTTTACCGGATGTCAGAAAAAGTGAATAACTGTATTTCTTGTGGGAAACAGATACCGCATAGGGATTATCATTCTTTGTGTATTCCTTGTTTGGGGCCTGAGCACGACGTTGTTGGGTGTCGCTTTTGTGCTACGTTCAATAAGCGCACTATTGCGAAGGTTAGATTGTGCTAGGCTGGTCTTGAAGCGGTGCAATTATAATATGCCGCCGGATTCTCCGGCGCTTCTTCAAGAAGCGCAAAGACAAAGCAGTTAAACCCAGGCAAGAAGAGTCGTCCGTCCGGACGCCGTTTCTTTAGAGGCGTCAGTGGAACCGGTGTTTTGGACGGAGGCTTCTCTGGAGTCCCAGGGGAGACTTTGATATTGCAGGATGTGGCCTCTCAGGAGGCAGGTCAGGCTGAAGGGGCTTCCCAAGTTACTGTACTCCCTCCCTTCCTAGGGTGGTTAGGCCCTCTCCTTCTGTTTCCAAGGCTTCTCCCAGAGGCAGGCCAGGTTTAGCTTCTGTTGGTGTCACTCCTAGTGCAGCAGGGTCTGTGCCCAAGAAGCACATGCTTAAAATGGCAGAAGATTTGCTTACTCTGATTAGAGGTTCTTTGCCCCTCCTGATAAGAGGCCTAGGGTGGAGCCAGAGTTGGGGAGTTTTGAGCAGGCTTGGATGTTTCTGAGTCTTCGGCTGAAGACTTGCAGGAGTACTCTCCTTATTCTGATTCTGATGCAGATGATTCACTCCTTCTGCTTCTCCTCCAGAGGATTTTTCTTTTTCAGAGACTCTTCATTCCATGAGGGAACATTTTAAGTGGGAAGGTCAGGACTTCTCTGATTCCAGGAAAAGGCTTAGGGAATTTTTGCTTTACCCCAGCATAGGCCCTTGGCTATACCTCCTGTTCTGGATGTTGTGGAAGATGTGTTTGCAGAGGCTTCACTTAATCCTGATTCTCTGCCTCCTGCTCCTGTTAAACCGGATAGGTATTACAGGGTGCCTGAGGCTCATAAATATCTTTATAAGAGTCCTAGGGCGGACCCAGAAACTGTTAGTCAGGGACCTAAGGGTGTCAAGGCCTCTGTTGTAAAAAATCCGGTTCCTCCAGATAAAGAGGCCAGAGCTTTGGATAGATGGGGAAAGAAAGTCTATACTTCTTCTACCCTAGCTATGAGGGCTTTGAATTGCCAGTTTCATATGTTGAAATATCAAAACTATCTTCTTTCTCAATTGAAGTCTAAGGTGGATGCTCTGGTGGAAGGCATTGAGTGTAAAGAATTACAAGATTTGGTGCATGTTTCAGAGCAGGTGGGTAAGCATTCTTTACAATGTGGTTTTGATGCTGTACAGGCCTCGTCTAGGGTGGCTGCCACTGGTTCAGTTCTTCGCAGGCACGCATGGCTGAGGGATCAGAATTTATCTGACCATGTTAAGACAAGGATTTTGGATGCTCCTTTACAGTCTGATGTGTTGTTTGGTTCACCTGTGGAGTCAGTCTTGAAGAAAATGGAAGACAAGGCTAAGTCCATGCAGGCTGTTAAAGATTTTTTGCAAGTACAGCCTCCAAAGTTTAGTAGGAATTGGTCTGCTAAGGGGTGGACGTATCCTTCTTATGATTCTCAGTCTAGGGTAGATCTAGACGTGGTAGGGGCAGAGCTCAGAGTTCTTTCAGACCTAGAACAGGAGTTCACCTGCACAATCTTCGGTGAGGGCAGGGCCAGTCCTTTCGTAAACAGGCCCAATGACCTACCTTTTCAGCTGCCAGATCCTTCTTGCCTGGCAGCTCCTTTGGGAGGAAGGTTGGCACTCTTCAAGGAAAATTGGAATTTGATTACCCAAGACAAATGGGTATTGGATATCATACACCGAGGTTACAAGTTTTATTTCCATACCTTGCCTCCTTTCAAAGGCATGCCGGAGGCTCCTCCTGACCAAAGACTAGAGGCTCACAAACAAATTTCTCTGCTACTTCAAATAAGGGCCATACAACCGTCCCTCTGCCAGAAGTGGGCCTAGGATTTTATTCTCGCCTGTTCCTAGTACCAAAGAAAGGGAACACGTGGAGACCAATCTTGGATTTATCTATCCTCAACACATTTCTGGACATTCCCAAGTTCAAAATGTTGACGTTACAACAGCTTTTACCTCTGCTGGGCAAAGATCACTGGATGGTGACTCTGGATCTCAAGGAGGCTTACCTTCATGTTCCTATCAGGCTCAGTTGCAGAAAGTATCTGCGCTGGCTGGGACTTCTCATTATCAGTTCTCTGCATTGCCCTTTGGCTTATCTACTGCCCAGAGTGTTCACGAAGGTTCTGGCTCCAGTGATAGCTTTCTTCAGGCTAAGAGGAATACAGATCTATCCTTATTTGGACGATTGCCTGATTCTGGCCCAAGGAAAGGACGAACTTCTTCATCATTTACAGTATGTGATAGCAGTGCTAAGATGCCTGGGGTATTCTGTGAACAAAATAAAGTCCAGTCTAGTACCCTCTCAGGACATGTGCTTTCTGGGTGTGAGACTGAATACAGCATCCCAGATGGCCTTTTGACCCCGGACAAACAAAAGAATCTTTCTCTTTACTTCCATCAATTGTCTCATCAGTCCAGGCTGACTGCAAGGACAGTCCTTCAAGCCTTGGGGTTCATGGCATCTTGTATTCTGGTGCTTCCCAATGCCAAACTGCATATGAGGAAGCTACAATGGTATCTCAAAAATGTATGGACACAGCACTGCCAAGATATGGACACTGTCATTCAGATAATACCTTGCATTCAAAAGGAATTTTTGTGGTGGGCTCAGGAATGTCACCTAAACAAGGAACTCTCTGTGACCCGGCCAGAGGCGAGTCAGATTCTAACGACAGATGCCTCAGACAAAGCTTGAGGAGCTCATCTAAATGGAAAGTGGGTAGAAGACACGTGGCCTGCCAGACTTCAACATCTGCATATCAACTTGAAGGAGATGTTAGCAGTCCAATTTGCATTAATAGCTTTCAAGGATTTACTTCTTCCAGGGCAGGTGTTGGTTCTAACAGACAACACAACTGTCATGTGGTACATCAACAAGCAAGGGGAACGATTCTTATCCTCTATGCAGACAAGCAATGATTTTGTGGGAGACTGCTCTCAGTTTACAGCTAAATCTTCAGGCAAGGTTTCTGCCGGGAGCACAGAACTCCTTAGCAGATGTGTTGAGCAGACAAATTATGGATCCCCACGAGTGGAAATTGGATCCTCATGTATTTCAGAAATTGACAGTGTTATGGGGAACTCCAGACATAGATCTGTTCGCTTCTCCACTAAACTACCAGCTGCCAAAGTTTTGCACAAAAAAGGTTTCATCCCACAGCTTGGAAAGTGGATGCTCTCTCATTCAATTGGAGCAATCTTCATGTGTATGCCTTTCCACCTCTGCCTCTCCTCCCAAAGGTACTCCTGAAGGTCAGACAGGACAAGCCAAAGATGATTTTAATAGCTCCAGATTGGCCTCGACAGCACTGGTACCCATTACTGAGAAGTCTGGTACGGGAGCCTCCATGGCCTTTGCCTTCGATTCCACACCTGCTGTCTCAGGAGAACAGTCATTTACTCAATGTCAAACTTCACTCTCTACATCTAACAGCCTGGCATATTCTGTTTTAAACCCTGGAGGGTCTCAGCTTCCACAGCAAGCTTTGAATGTTATTTTGGAGGACAGAAGGCCTAGTACAAGGAAAGTGTACGCAGATAAATGGTGGAGATTTTTATTTTGGAGTACAGCAAAGGAATTTGATGTTTCTAAGCCTAATTTAAGTGTGGCTCTTCAATATCTTACTGAGTTACTGGACAAAGGTTTGTCCTTCTCCTCTATTAAGGTTCATGCTGCAGCAATTTCTGCTCACTATGACTGTGACCCACCATTGTTTTCTCATCCTTTGTTTAAGCAATTCCTTAGAGGGGCAAAGAATATAAGACCCCCACGTAGAGCTCCTACTCCTGCTTGGGATCTCAATTTTGTGTTGGAGAAACTCACTCTACAACCTTTTGAGCCTGCAGCTACTGCCGAGTTGAAATATTTATCATGGAAGACTGCTTTTTTGTTGGCCATTACCTCTGCAAGAAGGGTTTCTGAATTACAGGCCCTTATGGCGGTTGAGCCTTTCTTAATTTTCCATAAGGATAGGGTATCTTTGCACTAATCCTTCCTTTATGCCTAAAGTGGTTTCTAGTGTGGCTTTAAACCAAACTATTCATTTGCCTACTTTTTATGCAAACCCCAAAATAAAGGGGAAAAGATTTTGCACACTTTGGATATACACAGGCAGTTGCGATATTATTTGAGCAGAACTAAAGGGTTCAGGCAGTCTCAGCAGTTATTTGTTTCATTTGCTTTGGGTTCTCAGGGCAAGCCTGTTTCAAAACAAACTATTTCTAAGTGGATTGGGTTTTGTATTGCTTTCTGTTATTCCCATCATGGTAAGGAGATTCCAGCTGGGATTAGGCCTCATTCCACTAGGGCTACTGCCACTTCTACAGCTTTTTAAGGGGTGGCAACTAAAGATATTTTGGAGGCAGCTACTTGGAGTTCAGTGCATACTTTCTCTAAGCATTACCACCTTCCACTTTACTCTAAATCTAGGGCTGGTTTTGCCACTGCAATTTTACAGGGCATTTTGGCAGCTCCTAATGCTTTATAGTTTTGCCATCCTCCCTTACCTCTGCTTTGGGATTCTACCCATATGTAAGGACTGCAGCAATGTGAGATGAAGAACATAGTACAGTTTTGTACCTACCATAAATGTAGATGTTCGAAGATCCACATTGCTGCAGTCCAATTTACCCTCCCTCCTTCCCCTCTGTAGTTAGAGGCGGTTGTGTGGTTTGGGTTGTGAATATTGTAAATATTGTAAATAGGATTAGTGCAGGGGTGGTTGGTTTTTTGCTGTTTTTTGGTTTTGGCCTTTCTTTTTAGGGCCTTCTGACATCTGGGGCAAGAAAAGACTGAGGATATGACGTCGGTCATGCGCTTTTGTACCCTGACGTCCTGATGTCAGTTTTAAGCGCCTTGACCAACGTCAGCCTTATACTTTGGTATTCGGGCCGACCGAGGACAGCGGACTACCCATATGTAAGGACTGCAGCAATGTGGATCTTCGAACATCTACATTTATGGTAGGTACAAAACTGTACTTTTTGGTTTGTCTTTGGAGCTGTGCCCTGTGTTACTTATTTTATTATCACTTTGCAATTAAGCCATGATAAAGGACAAATTGTTATCCAAGTAGGATAAAAATTCAAAGGGGGATATTCCACAGTGACTCTTTGTCACTGTTACTATTCTGCCTTGCCCTTAATCCATTAAGTTGTTTACTCAACAGCTTAGGCCATGGGTATAACCTGGTTCCTGGAAAACAACAAAGTGTAAAGACTTCTCATCTTCTCTTTGTCGATGATTTAAAACTGTATAGTTCATCATATGAGGAACTGAAAGCACAACTGCAAGTTGTCAAAACTTTTTCAGATGATATAAGAATGTCATTTGGTCTTGATAAATGTGCAAAAGCAGCCTTTAAAGTAGGAAAACTGCAACACCAGGAATACATCAATTTGGGGCAAGAATTTGATATAAAAGAACTTGAGTAAGAAGGATTGTATAAATATGTGGGAATTGATAAAGGATCAACAATAAAACATGAACAAATGTGAATAAAACTTAGTAAGGAATACTTCAGAAGACTTAATCCTGAAAACAGCACTGGCATCTAGGAATAAAATCCAAGCTATAAACCAATTTGCTCTTCCTGTCCTAACTTACAGTTTTGGAGTGATTGACTGACCCCAAAATGTGTTGGCTAGATTAGATAGGAAAACAAGAAGGATGCTTCATGCTCACCAAGTGATTTATAAAAATCAGTGGATACCAAGATTATATATTCCCTGTTCCGAAGGAGGGATGGGCCTCCTTGAAATTGATTATATGTATAGATCTGCAATCATGGGACTCCACACATATCTGCTGACCTCACAAGACCCAAACGTAGTGAAAGTTTTGAAACAAGAGGAGAATAAATCTAAGATGACTTCTCTGCTTCATCTATCAGAAGCTTATCAGCATCAAGTAGGAATGGAAATCAAACCAGAAGTAGACAAAAATCAGGCAGCAACCGAATGTGCCAAAAAACAAAAGAAAGAATATAAGGTGAAGGATCAGATGAGAAGGCAAGAAATGTGGAAAAAGCATAAATATAGTTGCAAATATAGAAAACTTCTAGAAGAACCTCATGTTGATCAGGAATGAACACAGGAATTGTTAAGGAAAAGCAAATTCAAACCAAGAGATGAAAGGTTAATATTGGCGGCCTAACATAGTGGGCTGCGTACACATTGGTTTATAAAGTCCATTGAACATGTGGGAGAAACAGATAACTGTAGGTTTTGTAAAACTGAACTGGAAACAGTTGCACACCTCCTTGCTGATTGCGACATACTAATGGCATAATAATGTGGCAAAACTGTTGCACTGGGGATTGTGCTAACATTATGGTATTGAAGTAGCCAAATAGCACTGGAAACATGAGCCAAAAAGCATCATAGAAAATGAAGAAGTCCACATCACATGGAATCATCCATTACTAACAGTTCAAAAGATAGATGCTAGAAAACTGGATATAGTGGTTCAAGAAAAGAAGACAAGAGTAGCATTGATCATTGACATTGCCACACCCAGTGACTACAGTGTCTTGAGTACACAGAGGCATAGAGTCATGAAATATCAGGATCTGCAGGCAGAAATGAGGGCAATGTGGAAGAAAGATACCCAGACAGTTCCAATAGTAGTAGGAGCAATGGGTCAGAAAAAATAATTTGCAATTGTATTTAGATATGTTACCAATACATGTAACTCCATACGAACTGCAGAAGGAGTCATTATTGGGCACATTGCGGGTGCTGCAAAGAGCACTTCTGGTTGACATCAAAGATTGAAACAATACTAATTTCATGAACTTTAATCGTACTTTGAGGAATGCAGTCCATTCCCGTTATGGTATTAGATACCCAAAAGATTTGGAGAAATAAAATAAAAATATATTGTATTCATAAAGTAGCAGAAAGTATACTAAAAACTAAGTCTACACGGGAATACAGAAAGGAGATTTTGCTGATAGGGATGACTGCACTTAGGGGTGCAGAGAATAGGCAAGAGGGGGCTGGAATTTAGTAGAGAAAGCTGCCAAAGGAACCAAGTTATTTGGAACAAATAGAGAGGAAAAGGTAATAGAGTGCGAAGAGGTCAAGAAGACATTTGTTCTACAAGCTAGATATTGTCTTCCATCAAAAAGCCGCGGTGATGCAGTGTAGCATTGTTGTCTCACAGCAAGAGGTTCTCCTGTGTGATTCTCGGCGGGAGCGCCTTCTGTGTGTTGTCTGCATGTCCTCCCTGCAGTCGAGTGGCGTTCGTAAGACATGCGTAGAATGGGCGTGCCTTCGTTGAAGGTTGGGCATCAAGCTGGCACCTCGGTACCCGTAAAAAAAAATCTACTGCCAATCACTAGCAGACTGGAGTTCCGCTCTGGTGACCCCTAACTGGGAAAAGTCAAAAGAAGAACAACATCAGGGATTGATATCAGAGTATAGGCAAAGAGAAGGTTTTTATGTCCTGACTGGATTACAAAGGAAAAATGTTCATTTCTGAGTTACGATTTGTACCATACAAATATGTTTCATTTAATGAGATTGTTGTTACATATTGGTATATATATTCAGTGTTGCATGTTTTGTTGATGGAAGGTAGTATTTCACAAGCAACAATGACCTTTTATTTTTGTCCACAAACAGTCCCTGGGTCCACCTATATATTTGGGAAACCCATGGTCCACAAGGACAGTTTCAATCCCCCCTTCTATGTTCCATTATAGTGGTGGAGAATAAAGCAAAACCCTTAGTGGCCTTGTGGACCAGACTTTAAAAGGGGTACTTAATTTTTATACATGAGTCCAGCGGAACTCATGATTTTTATTTCTTTTATCCCCTACAAGACAGGCACAAGCTGGTTTGCTGAAATTCTTTACATACATCACAATATCAATAACAAATCAAATCATGTTATTTACACTTTCATGGACTTGACTTTGAACAATAATAACTTCTAATTTGAGGGTGAATTTTTTTAAACAAGTTCCTGGTGTGGCAAAAGGGACAGCCTCAGCCCCACTTTTGTGAACATGATTTTGGTAGAATGGGAAAATTGTTATAACATCAGATTTTTGTAATTATATGAAACTACTGTGGTGGTGGTGCTGCGGTAGCTTTGTCGCCTCACAGTTAGACGTTGCCCGTTCGATTCTCATTTAGAGCGTCTTCTGTGTGGCGACATGCATGAACGGGCATTCCTTCATTGAAGGTTGTGCGTTAGGCCCAGCAAGCCAGCACATAAAACTCTACTGCCAATCATTAGCAGACTGGAGTTCCGCTGTGGCGACCCCTAACCGGGAAAAGCTGAAAGACACAAAAAATATGTCTGATTTTTGGATAACATTTTCATTTCTGGCAAGGGGGACATGATACAATAGTTCATTTGTTAGTATAGTTACATAGCACAATCACATTTTTAAAGTTTTTTTGGTAATAAATCTGCACAAATTGTCATCTATTTGAACATCAGTATTTGCAAGGACAGATTATCCAGGAAATTTCAGTCCAGAATTTATAGAAGAAAAAAAAAACAAGCTTTGTAATGGCTACCTACATTATAACAATAGTCACATCCTCAGACAGAAGCACAATATTGTAAGGGGCAAATGGTTCATTTGTCCAGATTGACATCTGAGGACGGATTTTTTTTCCATTGAATTGGGTAAATTGTGTGACATGATCTTAAATAGGAAGTTCACAAGTGAAATTGTGCTAGAAATGAAAAAAAGAGGTTTTGGGGTGTAAATTCTATTGAAATATTATACAATATACACACTGTTTTTCATGCTGCCATGGTATTAAACATTTCTGTTTATACAGGAGCAATAACATCCTTTATTAGAAAAAAAACAGTTTCTCATTTCTGATGTTTTGAAGGCAAAGCTAGAATTTGCTCCTTATTTTATTTTTAGGATAAACTGTTGGAACTTCTAGGGGTTAAACACAGTGATACAGGATGCAAAATATACAAATATGGGAGCTTTAAACAATGTCCCTTTATATATGTGGGCTCTTCAATTTCTTTGGGATACTTTCAAAAATGTATTATGATTGCAGATAGATTTAGTTTTGACACATCTGGGAAGTTTTATGGGGGCAGGTGTGTATCATGTACTACTATTTATTTTGGGAAAACAGAAAGAAAATGGAAAAAAAATGAATTTATGAATTCACCAGTGCCATCCGCAATAATGTTGTAAACAATGCATTAATGAAGCATAGCTTGAGCTGGCCTTTTTCAATAAGTTTTTATTTTTTGTTTTGGAATGTGTTCCATGGATTAAGATGGATGACAGCTGGGAAGATAGGTTTTAGTTTAAGGAACTGGTATGACAGCTAAGGTTAAATACCTCGGTTCCAACTTGGCATGAATCAACATGTGCTTATCAATTCTGTTTTAAAAATGCATGCCCTCAAAATTGGATAAATGGACTGAAAGAGTTATTTGTGTACATTAATTTAAGGTTTTTTAAATATTTTGGGGAATTAGTTGACATTTGAGTTGGTGACATGATTTCCTGAAGCAAAAATTTGTGTCATCAATTACTGTAATTGCTTTTAAATGTGGAAGTTGTGATTTTACTTGTATTCTGATGAACCCTGTTATAGTTGCGGGATGAAAGCATTTAATATTTTGTGTTAAAAATGTGTATTAAACATTTCTTCAGTGATGTTGGTGGTTGTTTTTAGATTATAATCATCAAAGGCATTTGCCAGCATTTGAGATGCTGAATGTGCATTTTATCTCACATTGTCAGTATTGAGTTGTGTGAGATTTTAATACAAAGCTTGGGGAATGTGCCCTTTCTTCACTGTATTCTGAACTCATGGTCGGTATATATAGTTAGCTGGGACTGTGGGGGCCCTAGCGCTCACACAAACACATGAGAGGTAGAGGGGCTTGTCACCTGCAAAAATGGTTTTATACACTATTTAAACACATGTTGGTTTAATTGCAGTCATCAAAGCCGTGGATGAGGGTAAAGTGGTTCACACAGCCTATCTTGACTTCGCCAAGGCTTTCGACACCATCCCCCACTTTGGAATTATAGCTAAACTCACTATACTAGGTATAAATCCCTATGTCACAAGATGGGTTGCCAACTGGCTCATTGACAGAACCCACACTGTAAAAGTTGCAGACTCCAAGTCTGACCTGAAAGCAGTGACAAGGGGAGTACCACAGGGTTCCGTCCTGGGACCTCTCCTGTTTAGTATCTACTTCTCTGAAGTACAGGCTAACACAGAAGGACTCTGGCTAATGAAGTTCTCAGATGACTGCAAACTAGGAGCCATAGTCAAGTCCCCAAATGATGTGGACATTCTACAGAAGGGCCTCACTGAGAAAGATGCCTGGTGTCAGAGCCGTGGCCTCAAGCTCAATGCCAAAAAGTGCAGTGTCATCCCCTTTGGTAAAAACTCTGTACCCATGAAATACCACATAGGCAGCAGTCTACTTAACACCGAATGCGTGATTAGAGACCTTGGGACCCAGGTGGATAGTAGTCTCTCCTTTGATAGTCATATCGTCACAGTAGTTAGGAAGTCCTTCTACATGGCACACCTCATCATAAAAGGGTTCTCATCCAGGAAAAAAGAGGTCTTCGTTCCCCTCTACTTGACACTCATTAGACCCATTATAGAGTACAATGCCCCTTTTGGAATGTACCTCACAAGACATCTGCAACATCTGGAAAGGCCACAAAAGTACCTCACAAAGAGGAGTACTGGCCTCAAACAAATGCCCTACATGGACCGCCTCAAAAAACTCCAGCTTTACTCCGTAACATATCGCCTACTCCGAGGTAATCTCTGCCTAACATATGAAGCTATGTCAAACCCAGAGCTGTTGGACATGCTACACCTAAAGAAATCCCAATCCTTCCGAGCTACACGCTCTAGGGACCTAAACCTTGTCACCACAATAAATAGGACATGCTGGAGGGATAGATTCCTGTCCCAGAGACTTCCTATACTCTGGAACAAGCTACCCATCTATGTCAAGCAAAGTTCTTCATTAGCACTCTTCAAAAAAAATCTTGATGAGTGGATGGGAAATAGGAAATACATCCCGGGGATCACTTCTGTGTCTCTGCTCGACAGTGGCACAGGAAAATAACTTTCTTGGGTAGCCATGGAACCTTGCTGGCTAGGCTTACGTAGGCCCTTGGGCTGATAGCCTAGTACCTACCTATGAACCTATATATATATATATATATATATATATATATATATATATATATATATATATATATATATATATATATATAGAGAGAGAGAGAGAGAGAGAGAGAGATAAATAGATTAGATATAGATATACAGCTATATACATATATTTATCTATTTATATATATATATATATAGATGTTTGGGTAGTAGTTCTATCATCCTATTTTCTCTCACACACACACACACACACACACACACACATATATATATATATATATATATATATATATATATATATATATATATAGGTTTATTTATCATAGAATGATAGAAAGAGGTAGTTCCCAGACAGATGCTATAAAAGCCTCCAGTCATTAACTTTCAGTTATAAAAGAGTTTCAGCACAAAGTTTTCCTACCTAGAAAAAGAAGTGTAAAGTCAGATAAATGCTCATTACTGTCATATGCCCTGAAACTTCACCTTAGAAATAGGTATTTCATCTAGAAAGAATGTAACAGGATTGTTTTAAACATTCAGTGAATATTTTAATCAGATGATGGTGTGTAGATTAGCTTCAAAATCTGCAAACTGTGTTACAAAAGAGGAAGGAGTCCTCACTTTCAGGAAACCCTAAAAGCTTTTGAAAGGCTGCAAAATAAACTACTTGTCATGCATATGTAAGACTTGGGGGAAAAATTGAGCCAAACATTATAACAGCTAATACTTAATCAAACTTGCTTAACTTCTTAGAGCAATATAGTTCTCATGCAGTGAAGCTTACTATTTGTGTCCTTTAACTATAACCTTTGATTCACTATGAACAGGAGTTGACACTGATGATATATACTTCATACTTCAAACTGGCATCTGACATAACCTTTTTAAAGACATTCAAGAAACATTAGGTAAAAATGCTTGCTTTTGAGTGACAGATATGCATTCCTTGCATACCTCTCAATTAATTCTCATTACACGAGGGTATCCTCATTTGGGGGGTCTTAAAAGTTAATGTTCTCTTCCTCCTCCAAGAGTTTCACATTGAAGAGTTGTAGACACATTTAGTGTTAATTTTTTTTGTGAAAAAAATGATGGTAAATAATTATTTAATCATAATTCTTTAAGTAAGGATCTTTATAATAAAAACCACTATGACCTTCCTAGTTGAAGACCTTAGTCCTAGTTTAGTATGTGTTATATATTTTGCACATTTGTTCCATCCACATTTTTTATCCATGTTTCCAGATTATGAGATGGAACAGGAGCTGGATGATCCCTTGTTTCACAGAATGACTGCCTCCATTATTGCTAAGACATTGACTAGCATTTTAACTTATCACTTGAAACCAGGAATCCCTTAGCTAACAATATGCATTTGTCTTTCTAGTATCTAAAGTACAGTACACGTAGAAGTTAATCATTTAACAATTTACTTTTATTGCTAAAATATTTGAAAAAGTACTGAATTATCAAGTATTAGAGTACTACTCCAAATATGGATAGTTAGTGCACATGTATTCAAATTTAGACAAAGCTTTACTCCATGAAACAATATTTGCAAATCTAGAAAAGGCATTTAAATCTATCAACCATATCTGCCTTTCCATGATAAGGAAATGTGGATTTGTAAAGGGACACTGGACTTATTTAGGCAGAACATTGACAGTGCCTATGATAGGAAAGCAATGTACTGTGAACAAGTGAAGGCCCACTCAGGTGTCGTAAAGAGCTCAGTGCTGAAACCAGTCCTCTTCTCCATATTTCCAGACAAATTACTTTTAGTTTTGAGTTTCCAAAATTTAAATTTATATAGATGTAGACGACTTTGTTCTACTTAAGGAAGAAAACACTGTAGAGTTAGTATTCTACTAGTAAGAGGGTGGGTTGGGCAAATCTCCCCCACATGGGGGTGCAGGGGGACTTGCCTTCCTGAAAAAAAAATACTTTTTTGGTGCACTTTGTTGAGCTGAAGCTTTGATCAGTGTGTTTAACTTGATAGAAACTTCATGGAATTTAAACTTGATTAAATCTAGGTGAACAATTAACAGTAGCTGTTACTGACATTGTATTGTTTTGTTATAGTTGTATTTATGTAAAGTGTGTCCATTTTTGTTTTATTTTTGTCCTCTTGCTACTTCCTGTTTTGAATAATGGCTGAGCAAAATACAAGCACAATAAATAAATAAAAATGTCTGTCCACTGTATAGCAGGAATAGCCATACATGCAGTGGAGATCCCTGTGGTGCAGGCATACCTGCTGCTGCACACAGACATGACCTGCTCACAGCCATTGATGCTAGTGAGGACCCACCAATGAGAGCCTGCAGAGCAGCACCCCCCCCCCCACATTAGTTACAGTAATATTGTAATAAATCCTGTTCTACAGTCAAGACAATTGACTGAGTTCTTTATGGATCGTAGTCAGTCAGAAAAGTAGGCCAAAGGACACCATAGTAAGGCAACTTACCTTTTGGCCATGTGCCTTTCTGTGTAGCCGCATGTAGCAACTTGGTAAGGCAAACCATCAAAACATAAGCTGATTTACTGACAGGTACTCTGCATTGCTGCCAGGCAACACAGCAATGTCAGGCATCTTGCACACAGGAGCACCTGAATTGCTAAAGCATACCAGCTATTGCTGTTCATCATTCAAGAACACAAGATGGTGAAGGGGCGCTCCTGAGTAGTCCCCAGTAACATGCAAAAGTAGGTCATATAGTCCCCAGTGGCATGCAAAAATAGGTTATGTAGTCCCCAGTGGCATGTAAAAATAGATTACAAGATGCTTTTATGAATTTGCATCTTTTAACCTGTTTTGCTTAACACTGGACACTAACCAGGAGTGCCCCTTCCCCATTTTGAATGGCAAAGGTACTCTTTAGTGTCAGATGAGGCATTCTGTGCTTTGTGGAAGATGTACTCCAAATTTCTGTCATAATGAGAGTTTTGTACGGCATGCTTGTAACAATATGCAAGAGCATCAACAAAGTGACTTTGTAAAAAACATTTTTATTAGCTGAAGTCATTTTTGCAAGCATTGCTCATTGAACCTACTCCATGAGTATTGCATATGCAAAATATTTCTTGTTTGCTTTTTCGGCTGACTTTTGACATACTAGATGCTTTTCTGGCTGTTGTCATGGCAGAGGTATAATAAAGTAAAAGAAAATTGCATTGTTGCTCTGGATTTAATAAACTGTGACTAGTAACCTTGGTGTTGCCATATCTGAAGGTATAATCCTTGTTGCTGAGATACAGCTTATCCTGGATGTATTTCTTTATTGTCATTTTCCATAGTTAAGCTGAAGGAAAACATTAACTTCACACCAATCCCACAATGTAAATTTCTTAAATGAGCCAGTTTCCCTTATGAGTTAAGTTGAATCAAGACTGTTTTGTTTTAAAAGGTTAGTGTCTAGCTGTATCAATAGTCTCATGCTATTTTTTATCTCTGAAACATAAACAGTGATCACAAGCTTTATGGAGGGTCAAATTGTAGCATATTTGCAGTGAGGACACTGAAAATAGATAAGTAGTTACATACTGCATTTTGAAAATGCAGTTTTCAGATTAGAAGCTACTAGAAATAAAACATTAAATCTGTTTTTTTTCCCAATGTAATATTTTGCTAACCAAAACAGCATCACTAAACATAACCATCTGTTCTTCTGGGTGATTTGTTGGCCTATTGGAGTGATTATTTTATACAAAAGGAAGCTGTAGGAATCATTGTCTAACTTCTGGACACCAATGACTTCAGTTTGTTTTTTAATAATTTACCTGTAAGGATTAACATAAATTAAGGTAAAAGTTATTTAACTCTGTTTTGCAACAATCATAGTAACACAACTATTAAACTGTTTGGCATGCAGTACATATGTCTACTGGCATGATTAGTCCTTGAGATTAGGGGGTAGTGATCATCTGTTAAAAGGCTGCCATCTAGAAGCAAAGCATTCAGCTTTTTACTGCACTGCCAGATGGGTAACCACCAGATCTGACAGCATAGGCGAGCCTATCAGGAGAGGGAAGCTTCAGACCACTACTGCATTATCTCATTAACACATGTGTAGTATGGAATGTCGCACCCTTAGCAGCCTATACACATCTTGCATTCCAGACCTTTTTCTGAAAAATAAATTTAAAAAGCATAGGATAAATACATGTAAATATTTTGTATGAATAGCACTGTTATCAGTAAGAACTCTTCTTTACAGTGGTAATAATCAGTCCATTCATAATCTTTCTGTAAATACTAAAATTATTATAATAATGCACACAAACCCAAAATTATATTTTTGTTATACTTTCACAAACAAATGGTCATTTTTTGGAAACTGTACAACCTAGACATATATTGTTAGAACATTTTGTTAACCAAACATAAGCTTTCATATGACAACAAGGGATTCCTCTATGAGTGCATGTTTATTGAGATATTTACAAAATATGATACATATGCTTAATTGTATAATTATAAATATAAATAACAGTAGATATCACAGAAGATGTGCAACTTACAGTGCAACTTTCAAAGACAGTTTTCTTCAATAACATGTAAGGTTTCACCTAATGACATGTGACAGTTTGTAAGTCACTTGGCTTTTGTAGTATTAAGTACATATGGATATATGATTTATTTTCATAATTACTAACAAACAAATAGCAATATCTCAGGTATACTCTGATACATAAGGGCACTCACAATGAATGTTCCTGTGTCCCACCATGGCATACCATACTGCTTACCATAATGTAGGGCTCTCAGATTGAAAATATGAATAATAAATGACAAACAGTGATTAACTTGTCTGCTGCAGGACATCCTAGATTAAAAATCCTGGTGTCATTTTGTTAATACCACCTCACACATTCTAATACTGCTTTTTATTAGCTGGTAAGCCACTTAGTTAAAGAAGCCAGACCCCAAAAAAGGTCTGGATGCAATAAGGAGCTATGGGTGTGAACTGGAGATATACAAAAAAGGCACTATAGGCTTCAGTGAGTCATGTACATTTTTATTTATTTATTTGTTAGCATTTGTTTACTTGGAGAGTCCATAAGAGTTGAAATAGCCCATTTTCAGTAGAGACTGTAGAAGAAAAGCATCAGTGAAACATACATTATATTTTTATATAAGTTGCTAAAATTATACATAGATGACAAAGTTATACAGTAGCAGTAAAAACTGTTGTAGTAATATACTGTACAAAGTAGTGGCATATAGCAATATCTTGGATTATACAATAGAAGGCAGTGCAGATTTTATCATAATTACAGATAAGGTGTAAAATAAATCAGGAGAGTGGGACTTATTTCTGAGCACACGAGTCATATTAGAAATCAAAGCTTCCCACAGGACCTTTAGCATAGCTGAATAAGCAACATAAAAACATTAGTATTAGCTGGTGAAGAGTAATGTAAGGAAGCTGCGCCAGTCTGTGCTCCTGCCCCAACACCCTTCTCTTGTTGCAGTGCTGGAAATTAAAGAACAAAGTTCAGGGGAGCTGTTCCAGTCATGAAATTGAACTTGCTGTGCTGAAGATCAGGTGTTACTGTTATTGCACTCAGGAAACTTTTTTAGGGGGTATGTTTCAGGGGTTGTGGGTAACTGCAATCTACCCTCCATTCTTCTTGCTCAGTTCTTCATTCTTGGCTGGCAGTAATAGGCATTAGGGAGATCTGAAGGGCCAGAATTAAAGGAGGAAGGGCATTCCATTCAATGCTGCTTTTCTTTTGGATGTTCGTTCATATTATGTCATGACAGGAAATGCATTATCAGAGAAGTAATAGGATCATCATCAGTTAAGCCTGCACTGGTGGAGAAGAGGAATAAAGCTTGCTCTAGGGAAGAATAGCAAACTCATTTTTAGTGGACAGCTTAGGGGTGTCTTATATACTTTAAATGGCTTTAAAGCAAGTACTGGGGGAAGGCAAGAAGAAATTCTATTTCATGGTAATGACATAATTTCCATGCATGCCCCGCTGTGTGCTGTTAGGCAACAAAATGTATTGGATTTTTTTTAACTATTTTGTAAGAAATTTTAAAGCCTATAAGCAAACTAAAACTTTCTATTAAATACCACTCACTGATGAGACTACATCAGTGATATGGGAGACCTGCTTGGCTGTTTTTTGTACAAGTTTAGCAGTTGCCTACTGCCCGCCCTTAGTCAGCAGAGTACACATAGAGTTTGTGTGCTGTCTAACACACTCTCATATCATTTATAGTATACAGACAGCTAGGTGCAGTGAAACAGGAAAATAATATAATTTGAAATAAAGAATGTAATGAATCATTAAAGTTCCATGCCAGTGCACAGAATTGCTTCTTTACTTATGGTAGACTGGCCCACTGGCTTTAGAAAGATACATATTTCTGTACTGCTTGCAGCATCGGTCCCCAGTCTCCTGGTTCTACAATGAGAAACTGACACTTGATTCCTTGCACTGCAGCGGTTTGCTCTTAACAGCTCATACCTGTAGTGCAACAGCGCAACTTGAAAAAAGTGTTTTTTTTTTCAGGGAGGCAAGCCCTCTGACCATTACTCTCAACTGTCCATAATTTTGCAGCATGTCCAGATTCTTGCCTTACATTTTTGTCTTTTCTTCACAAAATTTGTGGTTTTCTGACAAGTCTTTGAGGATTGAAGTCACTAATTAATGATAGACATTTGAGTTTCAGACTTCATGGCCTCCATAAAAATGCATGCAGATGCAAAACCTGATATTATAGCAACTTTCTGAGCAGATAATATTTGAAATCTGCCCCTGATTTTCATCCTTTGTCCCTCCTTTATTGTCATTGTTCTTGCCTTTGTCCGGATCCTTGTGCTAAGAGGTTGAGAGGTATGACTCTGACCCTCTTTATATTCCCAAGCTTATATACACCCAGTCCACTGTTGCACAATACTAGGGAGGTAGAAGACTTCCCAAAACATTGAAAAAACATCTAGGGCAGCCACTTATTTCAGTCTAACAAAAGCAAGTTTTTTCAAGCTCTTGCATACTGGGAAACATAGTGATACCCAGTGTAATGGCTCAGGTGTCAGATTGCTATTTTGAAGGGGGACACTGAGTGGTTGTAGGACTGCTAATCTGTCTCGTAAGTAATTCAGGATTTTACATCATCTGATACTGTTAACAGAGATTTGAAGGTGTTGTAGCAGACTGATAGACATCCTATGGGCATACATGTTTCTGAGATGATTTTGGGGGGGGTTAAAGGTCAGGGAATAAAACAGTAGCCTGACTGTAATGACTCCTTGCCTCTGCTACCCAACATTTGCCTCCTTCCTAAGAGGTGCTCCACAGGGGAGTAAATGAGTGTAGTAGTAAATTGCTGGCAAGATACTTTGTGATCCCTGATGACTTTTGGAAGGATAGGGAAAACTTTACAAAAGTTACCTGGGATCTCCTCTAGATGTGGTAGTTTTCTGACAATTTGACATCAAGAAATGGAATCAACATCATTTAAGCCAACACTGGTGACTATGGCCTAGGCCATCTGGTAAAGGTGGCTTAGGTACTTCATAGTACAGGCAGTGGTGGATGGGATGCTGGTTTGCCGTGGCTCCAGGTAAAAACTAATGGATTTCTATGTAGAGGGGAACCAGTGCTGAGGATGGCGTGTGCTGCAGGTACACAAGCTGGTAATGGTATCCTTTGCCACTGCATGTGAAGAAGCAGGCATGTTGGTGCATATGGGCATAGGTGTTCCCTTCAGTGAATCAAGTGCTCATGTCACCACAACAAAGTGGGGTTAGGGCTGCAGAAATGCCCTCATTTGTTGGAATACTGACAGGACACAATTAACTGTCATGCCTACCTGTATGATATCTACCCAGACAGCTGTCACCCTGTTGCCATCACAATATTGGGTAAATTCTTCATTCAGGGAAATAAATGAGATGAATTGACTAAGGATAGCTTGATGTTTAACAAGCACAGGGACAGAGATGACTTTGGAAAAAAATGTTTTAGCATCAGTAATAGGTAGTGGGTGACAGATTTTCAGAGGCCAGCCAATTAAAAAAGGATGATGAGGTGTGCCTGCCATTCTGAAAGTGCACATGTATGGAATTTGTCTGTCTGCCTGTCTGTCTGTTGCACTAGGCAGGCACATTCAGTACAAATCCTTGATCACTTGTGAACCAGCATCTTACAGAGAGCTTTCTTTTTTACCTTGACGAGGATAATGGAGCTTTTATTTTTTACCTGGGAGAGGATGAGGTTCTTTGTGATGTACCCTTGGCTGTAGTGATTGTTTATGTGAGAAGGACAGGTATAGCATAATGCTTTTAGTAGCATATGTAGTAATGAGCATATGACATTATCAGCAGTCACTGCACACCATTTCCTGGGTTAGGGGATGGAGTGTAAACATGAAAAGTCTACTTAGCACCACAATGGCAGTTAACTTATGAGAAGATACATAATTGTGAGGCAAATATGTATGCGCCTGGAGAAAGGACTATGTGGACCTATGAATGGAGATCAGATAAATACTCCAACATGTATGAGTCTTCATCTTTCTTGTCTCTATGAACTGCATTAAGACCTCTTATTGACAGTCTTTCTGTTCCTCCAGAATTCATGTAATATGTTGCTAAATCTACATTACAGTGATGTTCATCATATTGCTCACAGCTGCAGTAGTCTTAGTGCATGGGTTACTTCTTGCCAAGGATATAACAACCAGCTGGATTACAAAGCTTCAGGGCACCGTCCATGTGCCCAAACTGTCAAGCAGCTTAGCTGAGCTGACTTAAAGGCAAGTTTGGCCACAAAGCCCTTCAGAATTGTACTGCTACAAAAGAGTATGCTCTTCTGAGGCATTTGAAGATCGATGGTAGGCTTGTGCTTTCCTTTGCTAGGCAAATAAGTTCCCCATGGGGAAAAAACTTTCATTTTCTTAATTTTGTTAATGTTTTGTTACTTTCCTCTTCAGGTAAGTTATTTTAAAGCTAGGAGTGTTTTGCTTTTCTTGAGACTATAACCTACTTTTAAATGGAGCACTTGTTTTTTTTCTGTAAGTTTAAAAGTAGTGTAAAGTATATAAAAATAATTCTGTGGAGAATCTATGTTTGTTTTTCTTTTGTGGTGCTGGCATTATGTTTTAAAGTACTTTTTACTGGTTTTTTTTGTGTCAAAAATGTAATTTTTGTGGACAGGTAGGTTGGTACTAGGCTATCGGCCCTAGGGCCTATGCAAGCCTAGCCATAACAATTCCCTGGATATTTCTTCCCACAATATTTACTTCTCTGGACCCTTGTCTAGTAGGGCGACTGACATGATCCCCGGTGTGAATTTCCTATCTCCCATCCAATCATCAAGGTTCCTTTTAAAGAGGGCCAATGAGGTGCTCTGCTTGACATGTATGATCAGTCTATTCCAGAGTATGGGGAGTCTCTGGGTCAGGAACCTATCCCTCCAGCATGGTTTGTTCATTGTGATGACAAGGTTTAGATCCCTGGAGCGTGTGGCTCTTTGGGATTGGGATTTCTTTAAGTGGAGCATGTCCAACAGCTCAGTGTTTGACATGGCCTTGTATGTTAAGCAGAGATCACCTCTGAGTAGACGATATGCCACAGAGTATAGCTGGAGTTTTTTTAGATGGTACAGTGCCTTAATGTAGGATTCTGCAGTCGAACTTTCAGATCCCGTCTGCATGGGTGTCATGAAGTTTGTCACTTCTGACTTCAGTAGCATGAAGTTGGCTTTGGAGAAGTTTTTTAAGGAGGTTTCCTTACTGGGGGGGTGGGGATGTGATGTGTATGTCAAGGGTGATTTGCTTATGGTCAGACCTGACCAATGAGGGGGTGACCACTGGTGTGGAGCATCTGTCTCCCATGTTGGTAATGACCAGGTCTAGGATATTGGAGCCCCTGGTGGGACAATGGATTAGCTGATCCAGGGCTTTGGAATTTATGAATTCCAAGAACCGTTGGGAAAAGGAGTTGGTACCCGAGTAGTTTTCCCAGTTAATGGCAGGGTGGTTGAAATCACCCAGTATTAGGATGTTTGGTTGTATCTTAATATTTTACAGTATGTTTAGAAAGGTGTAGTGAGAATCTTGGGGCATGGTGGGGGATCTGTAGCAAGATACAATTTGGATTGCAGTCTTACCTAGTGTTAGTTGCACCTGGAGAATTTCAGATGCATTGTGTTGGGCAACTAGCCTTGAGGTGTGAATATCCTTGGTGAATATGGACACTCCTCCACCTTTAGTGTTTCGGTTTTGGTTTTGTGGCCGAAAAGTGTGGTAAGGCTTGTAGCCTGGTATTGCAGGGGTGCTCTCTGGAGCCTTGAACCAGGTCTCAGTTACTGCACAGATATCGATGTTCTCCATTTTTAGGAGTGCCTCGAGAGAGTGCATTTTGAGGTTTAGACTTCTAGCATTGAGTAGCATTACCTTCGGATTTTGCATGCTTGTATCTGTTACAGTGGTGGTTTTATCCTTTGAACCTTGCCTAAAAAAGGCATTATAGGTGTGGCAAGAGCGTTAGCCAGTAACCTGAATCCCAGGGGTGACAGGTGCAGACCATCTCTGGCAAAGCATCATGGTTTGTTGTCTTCCCAGGCAGACAAATAATGGATCCCCTTTGAATGACACCAGAAGCTCAGCCAATTGTTGAAGTCAATCATTTTGCCCTTATACTGTGGTATCATTCTGGGCAAAGGCAGGATGCTACTCAGGGCTAGGGTCATACCTGCCTGGGCCACATTATCCAAGAGCTCTTCCATGTCTCTTTTCATGTAGTCCAGGGAGGTACGTCTCAAGTCTTTCACTCCAGCATGGACAATGACAGAGTCGTATTTGTACTTGTTGTGGAGTGACTTGAGTGCATGCATTATGTGGTGGATCCTGGCACCCGACAGGCAGCTGACTGTAATTTTCTCCTTGTTCAGCCTGGTGAGTGGGACATCAGTGTGCCTGACTATAGAGTCACCTATGACTAAAGTGTTGGGTACATTGTCTTGCCTTAGGGGCTGTTGTTGGGTGGCACACTGGTGTTGTGAGTATGTGTCACTTTGGTTGTGACTGGTGTTTGTTTGCATTTCAGCTTCGAAGGTTCTTGTTGCTTGGGCAGGTTAATGTTAAGGGCCTCTGCATATGTGGGTTTAGTGTTGCTATGTGTGGGTGTTGATGGTGTGGGTTTTGATGGGCTATGAGTTGCTAGAGGTGTAGTGCAGGTGTTAACCTTCTCTTCTTGGCTGTCTAGCGCAATCTTGGCCAGAGAGAGCTTTGCTTCCAGTTTGGCTATGTAAGTGCATCTCTCGCAGGTTGTAGTGTTGGGTGGTAGGAGGAGAGGATTGTCTGTGTACATGAGGTAGTTGCCGCATTGCCCCAGTATGCCCAGATTCACCATGTGGACAGGAGAAATCATCAGAAGCTGACCCTTGGACATGGCTGTTTAGGTGCTTTTTTTGTAAAGTTTAAGAGCTGTTTTCCCTTACCTTTGCAAGGTACTTTGCAATTATAGGCTGTTTAGTGCCTACGATTAATTTCTTCTTATTGGCAAGGAGAGTTGAGTGCTTGTATCAGTTTCAAGCTTCCTAGTACTTTTCAGCAGGTTCTAGAGCAAGTGCTAGTCACAGGGGTTCAGATTTTAGTGCTACTACTGAGAAACCAGCTAGTTCTAAGGGAAAATTTGAAGAGCACACTTTCTGGCACCTCAATGCAATTATTGCTTGTCTTCTATGGGAAAAAGGTATTATTTTTTACTTGACCATGGAAAAGACTACTGGTCCCACGGTTGGTCCTTCTTCCAGCCACAAAAAGAAAAATTTAAGCAAACAGCCTTTGCTTCCACAACAAACTACCAATGTGCCTCAGTCATGGGTGGGTGGCTCTACTATGGCCATTTGTTGTACCTTAGACCACTGCCATTAGTAACACAGTTGGCCCCATTTTTCCTGTCAAAAAGAAACAGAAAAATGAGCATGTATTTATTCCTCCATAAATTTCTTTTTTGCTAGGTCTGGCTCAGGGTTTAATTCAGATTATTGATCCTTCTTGTAAACCAGTTTCTGGTAAAAAAGAAGGATTCCTCTTTTCCTGAAGGCAAACAAGATGCTGAATCTGAACAGGAAGATGCAGGGATGGATACAGGGTTTTTTATGATTCAGTCTCAGAGGAGAGCCTCCCAGAGGGGGTTTCCCTTTCTCTGAGACTACTACTAGAATTAGCCAGTGTTTTCAGTGGGAAACACTGAGGTTTCTCAGCACCTCTGAAAATACTGTGAGTTGTTACAGAAGGATTTTCCAGAACCTTCACCCATTCCTCCTGCTCTGTCTGCTTTAGAAGATGTGTGCACTAATGCTTGCAGTTTTCCTGATAGCCAGCTGCCTCTAAAAAGGCAGATAGGATGTACAAGGTTCCTCAATCTTTAAATTTTTCATACATGATTCCCAAACCTGACACAGCAACTATAGCTTTAATTTATCTCACTGTTGCTAAGCACTTCATTAATTCCAATCCTAGCCTTTTTGATAACTATGGGAAAATTATTGATAGGTATAGGGAGACAATTTTCTAGAATTTTGATTGGTCAGACTCATATTTTAAACTTTGTTCTAACAAATTGTGAAAGTATGAGGATTTTTTTATCTTCAGTTTCTTCTTGTGAGGAAACACCTGCTTTAAATAACTTAGTTTCTTCTATTACACTGGTTACTGATCTTTGTTTGCAGTGTATGACTCTGTTGATGCTTCTTCCAGGGCTATGGCCACTGCTACTGTCCTGAAGAGGTTTGCATGGCTACATTCTCTGAACCTCCCAGATGATGTTACAAATTAGATTTTCAATTCATTCTCCATTGGATAGAGATATGGTATACGTCTCCTGTGCTGCAGAGGTGTGATGAAAGGGATAAGCTAATGCATGAGAATTTCTAGATTTTTCAGCTCTCCTTTTCCAAATTGTCCAAGGGATTTTTTTATCTATCTTCTCATCGATTTTTGACAAAAAATGAACACATAAGTCTCAACAAAATTCAAAATGGCAAGGGGGTTCCAAAATGACATCTTGAATTTCCCAAATACAAGGACTGTCTAAATAGTCTAAATGCCTGTTACAGGGACGTTGTGACCACCTTCCACCTTGGCCCCATGTTTTTCTTCCAGAAAGTCTGAATCTCCATTTTATCTTTGGCAACAAATTGTTTCGGACAAATGGGTACTGAAAATCATTCAGCAAGATTACAGATGGCAGTGGGAAGAAATTGTTTCAGACAAATACATTCTGAAAATCATTTATCAAGTTTACAGATGGCAGTGGGAGGAAATTTTCCTTTCCAGAGGGGGTCATTGCTCATCCCCCAACTCAGACTCTTGTTTCCACCTGTTCTTCATCACATGCCATCTCAAGGAATGATAGAACCAGCTCCTCCTTCCCAGGTGGGGAAGGTTTTTTTATTCAAGGATGTTCTTAGTGACAAAGAAAGAAAATACTTGGTGACCAGTTCAGGATCTTTCTTTCCTAAACCGACTTGTGATAGTGCCCATAATCAAAATGATGTCACTTCAGAACCTGTTACCTCTTGTTCCTCTTTCAAGTTTCCCGGTAACACTAGATTTAAAAGATGCTTATCATCACATCCCTATTCATCCAGACTTCAGATGTTTCTTAAGTTTTTTTTTGTGTCTGGATCACATAATCAGTTCTCTGCCTTGCCCTTTGGACTATCCACTGCACCAAGAGTGTTCACAAAGTCTCTAACTCCATTTATAGCTCATTGCAGGCTACAGAGTATCCATATTTTTCATATTTAGATGACTTGCTTTTCTTTGCAGAGTCTTTTTCAAAGTGTCAGGAATCTCTCTCTTGGTTGAGAGATCTCTTATACAAGCTGGGATTCCAAGAGAATATTCAAAAGTCTTTCTTAACTCCTTCACACAGGATTTTGTTCCTGGGATGTCAACTAGACACCTGAGTTCAAAAGCTTTTTTCCCCATAGGAAAAATATGTATTGCGATCTACCTATAAGGTTTTCCACACATACTTTGGTCACTTTGAGGGAGTACCTCAGGATTTTTGGTCTCATGGCATCTATGATTCTCATGATAACCCTGGCAAGACTCCACATGATAAACATGCAGTGCTATATGAAAAGATTTTGGACCCAGCATCAACACCCTTTATCTTTTCAAATCCCAGTGCTGGTGTTTTTCAGAAGAGAAATCTTTTGATGGAGGCAACAAATATCCTGTGATCCAGGTCTCCACTTCTCCCTCCCTACTCCAAAGCAATCAATCACTACAGATGATTCAGACTTTGCTTGTGCAGCAGTTTCAAGAGGGATAAACCAGCAGGGGGTGTGGGACACCAATGACAGATGCAGGCATATAAATATCAAAGAGATGCTTGCCCTGATCAAGGCACTCAACTCTGTGAACCATTTTTGGTCCCTGGCATATCTTCAAGAGGTTACGGAAAACACCACAGTCATGTGGTACATCTACAAGCAATGAGGAACCAAGTTGCACTTCCTTTGCAGACTAGCCATGTCATCTTGGGATATAGCTTCACTGCAGAATTTCGCTGTGCAGGTATTCTACAGTCCATCAGAGCAAAATTGTGTGCCAAACAAGATAAGCAGGACCACAGTAGACCCTAACAAATGGAAGCTTGGTCAGAGGGTCTTCCAAAATTTGATCCATCTGTAGGGAGTTCCTCAAGCTGGCATGTTTGCCTCCTGTGGTAACAATCAGCCTGCAAAATTCTGTTCTAGAACTCCTTGCAGGAAGACCTGGAAGATGGATGCATTTTCTTTTCCTTGGACAGCAATGTTCTGGTATGCTTTTCCACCCTTTCCATTAATATCCAGGGTGCTTCTGAAGATTCAGAAGGAATCTGCAAAGATCACTGTGGTGATTCCCTTCTGGTTTATGAAACCATGGTTCTCTCTTCTGTTGGAATTGGCCAGGGGCAATTACCACAAGCTTCCTCACAGTCTTGATCTACTCAACCAAGAACAAGGGTGTTTAATACACACCACCATTAGTCATCTTCAGTTAACTGACTGGATGATAGAGTCTTAATTCCTTTTGAACACCTGTTTACTGAGGACATGCAGCAGGTACTAATGGATGCAAGAAAGCCTGTTACTAGAAAATCCTATATTAGGAAATGGAAAAAAATTCTAGCTGGTGCCAACAATATAAACAGCACTCATTTAGAGTAATTGTTCTCTTGCTTTACAATATTTGTTTGAGTTACTATCCTATGGTCTTTCTTATTTCTCTATCAAGGTTCATTTATTGGCCATTTCAGCATATCTGCCCAAGGATTTTTCTCTTTCAATACAATCTTATGTCAAAATGTTCTTGAATGTGATGTTGCCTAACAGGCCTCCAGGAAAACCAGTGTCCCCTCCTTGGGATCTTAATTTTGTGTTGAAGAAGCTAACACTTGCTCCATGTGAGCAGCTAATCTGACTGACTTGATGTTCTTAACATGGAAGACAGTTTTACTGATTCCCCTGACCTCTGCAACAAAGGTATTTGAATTGCAAGCTCTTATGGTGAGTCAGCCCAACTCATTTTCCATAAGGATAGTGTTTCATTAGGAACCAGTCCTTCTTTTATGCCTAAAATGGTATTCTAGTTTACTGTAAACCAAACTATCCATCTCTGTTTTCTTTCTTGAACATAAAAAGTAGAAAGAAAGGATAATCCATACCTTAGTTGCTCACAGGCAACTCAGGTACCATCTTGACAGATGTAACTCTTTTAGATCTTCAGATCAATTAATTTCTTGTGCAGGTAAGAAGAAGGGGCAACCTGCATCAAAACAGACTATTTCCAGATGGCTCTCTAAGGATTACCTTTTGTTATACTCATCATAACACAACTATTCCAGACAGGGTCAAGGCCTACTCTACCAGGGCCTTGGTTTCATCTATGGGTTTTTGGAAAGGTGTAGATTCTAGAACTATTCTAGAAGCTGCTACTTGGTCTTCTGTACTTACTTTTACAAAGCAATATAAGATTGTTTCTTTCTCTGGGACCAGATCAAGCTTTGCTAGGACCATTCTTCAGGGGCTTCTGAACTCTTATCCTTCCACCTCCCAAGTGTAGTTAGCTATGGTGATCTGCCCATTATAGCTAAGGCTACTGTAGTACTGATCTTTCAGACATGTTCTTTTATGGTGGGTTCGGCTTACACAGCTGTACTTTCTAAAGAACAAAATTTACAGATGCGGTAGCAGAGGGAAAGATAATCACCATTCACTCCTTTGCGTGCCACCCACAAGTTGGATTAAAACTTCTGAAGTGTAGGGAATGCTGACTGCATGCTGACAAAAGCTGTCCTTGATACAGTACTGCAGTGGTCATGTAGCTATGTACTACTAAGGATAGTGACCCCCATATGTATGTAAATCCTTTTCAGTGTGAAATATGACAGTAAGACTAGATTTGCTTTTCTTTCTGCTATGAAGCTCTGCAGCCTTTTCATTTTTCCTGAAAAATCATCTTCCAGTTTGCACTTTGCATAGGTATATGTCAAGGGAAAGTAGCATTTTGTGGGCAGTCATCACTATAGAAACATGGGATCTTGTACTGCATGTTTAAGCAGAGTGATATTTCTTTGGCCTGTTAGCAGAAAAGCAGATTTGATATTGATTTGCTGACTGAATGCAAAATTAAACTGATGCAAAATTGTGAATATGTTTGCTCACTTACCTCCTGAAAACTCATCTCTCCAAATGAAGATAGTGGGGCTGTATTTGTACTGTTTAATGAAGTGTTCCATGTTCAGTTTCTGTCACCCACAACAGTAGATGAGGGATATGCCACAGAAGTGGCAGGTGTACCTTAACACAAGCCCCTACAGAGATTATTTGCAAGACAGATGAATGGCATTGTGTCTTCTGTATTTATATCAGCAGGCAAAGATGCACAAATTACTCAAATGTTCCTGATCAATCGCAGAAAATGACCCTTTACATTTATATTGCTTCATTAATAGACTCACAGTAGCTGCTGATCAAGTTAGACACTTCACAGTATGAAAAAGTGCCTTTGATTTATTATACCATGAAAGAAATCTCACTTGAGTTTTTTTTATACGCACTAAGCTTGTAATAAAAATTTCTGTTTCTAAATCTAGGGGAAAAACAAAAATGCAGTTTAACATGGAAGGATAATACATTTAATCCAAAAGATTGTGCAGGAACTAACATCTTCATTCCCACTTCTTAAAGCAAATGGATTTGGGCCCGAATAGAAAGGTTGAGACTGCAATGAGTGTTGCATTAAACTGCCTTGAATTTTTTAGACAAGTCTGATAGACATGTATCTTACAATGAGTTTTCATGCACTGTTTAGTTTTGTCTACCATTTTCTGCTGTAATTTAGAAAATCTCTCACTTTCCCCCACCACAGCTGTAGGATCTTCTCTGAAATATCAGTAAAAAGGATTGGGGTGGGTCATCCTTCTTTCCTTGCTCACTGCCTGAGACTGAACAGTCTTCATCATTCTGTCAGTGATGTAATGCTGACAATAACTGACAGAGCTAGGTGACTAATTGTATGTTACCCTGCACATTTTTCATATACATTACTTCACCCTAATACTGTTAGTTGACACCTTGACTAATTTCTTTGGACTGTTCCACTGGTCTTGCAGATGCTACCAAACTGAGAGGACTCTACACAACCCACTCTGTAGCTAAAAAACGTTCTTGTGATTCTGAGACTACTGACAGACATCTTTTCAAATTTGTTGCAGAGTTTAAGATTTATTTGGAAACCATAAAGGCTAATTCAGGCTCATGTGAGGGTCAACATATGGAGTTCTCTTATTTTCTCTGATGTTCTGCTCTGATCAGTCTTGTTGCAAAGGTAAAAACACCTGGAGTTTATCTCTCTGCATTTAGTCTTTTTTTTGTATTGCTTCTGTAAACCAAAATATGAAATGTCATTGGTGTCAGACTATTTCTCACCTGAGGCAGGTAAGATTAGTGTTTTATAATCTGGGAGCTCAGAAATGTGTCAGCCAATCAGCTCCATCAGTATTTACTGCATCCAGAATTAAATAACCTTTCTTCAAGGTAAGTTAATAAGAAAGAACCAGCTTTCCAGTTCCAGGGTTGTGTGGTGTCAAAACTTAGTTACTTTTTCAGGAAGAGGTGCTGTGCTGAATGGCTACATGCATTAACTGCTCCTGCTCATCTGCATTTAAAACTGGGATCATGTTTGGAAGTGAAGGATTTTTGGATGGTTAATCCCTCCCTTTTTTGAATATTGTACAATGGTGGGAAGCATATTTTAGCTGTATATGTTTACTCCAGCTGCTCATTGAGTAGGGAATAAGGGGAAACCAGGGAATGTGGAGTCTGAAAAAAATATTTAGTACATGGCATGTAGACCCTGTAACATTGCCATGTGATACAGATGTATACTACAAGCATAATGCTGAAGAAGAAAGATAGGAAGCAAGTTGAGTTCTTAACCGGAAGGGATAAGATTTACAATTGACATTAGGAAATATGAATTTATAATGAGAATGGTGTAGCCTGAAATACATCACTGCAGTGGGTATTAAAATTTAGCATTGATAATATTTAACACGGTTTTAATAGACCAAAGGTATATGCATGAAGTAGTGAGTATCATTTTGCGCTGTCATTGAAAGTGTTATGTTGGTACAGTGTAATCATAAATAAATAAATCTATTAAAGAATATGAAGACATAATTTGATGTACTTTAAGCAGGTATTTTCCATTGCTTTAGTTCCTTTGAACAATCAAAGCTGGTCATATTTATGCAGTTGTTTAGGCTGTCAGATTTTCAGAACATTCCAAAATGTATGTCTTCTCAATGTAAATTTTTGAAATTTTTTCATCTTTATTGGACTGTATGCTTTCTAGCTGGTCAGCCTCACAGATGCACATGTAACATTGTAGGGATAACTTAGATCCGTCAAGGTCACAAAAATTAAAAAAAAAAATCCATAACCCACAGGGCTTTTTAAAATAGGGTAGAGATATTAGGGATCATCTCTGGAAGACCTTGACTCAATGTATAATTTCGGGATAGCATTGGAAGATTGGTGATATACTGCTAAATTGAAGCAGTATTTCACTATATCAGCAACCTCAAAGGCACTGTTTTTTATTTTTGGCAGTTGTTTGCTTCCCATGTCAGCAACGGTGTGTTCATTTTTTTAAGCTTTATTTCTTGAAGTTTACCTTGCCAAACACTGCACTTGCCAGATTGTTGGGAGGATAGCTAATACTGCGCGACCTTTCAAGTGGCCTTTTCAAGTAGCAGACATGTTTCCTGTTTTTTGACAGTTCCAACTGTAAAGCACAAACAGCATGTGACACAGCAAATCTGCATGCCTCTCAACCTCTTAGCTGAAGAAATGTGGGCAAAGTCTAAAATAAATGGGGGGGGGGGGTAAAGGCACAAAAATTGATACAGATTTAAAATATTTTTCTTATAAACATGGAAAGTTGCTAGAGTAACAGGACTTGTGTTAGTTTTCTTATTCTGAAGGATATGAAAAAAGTCAAATGTATGTCATTATTTAGTAACTTCAGTCCAAGCGAGTTGCTATAAAACCATACATTTTATGAGGAACATACAAATGACATGAGGCAAAATCTGAACATTCTGCAAAAATCTGGACAGATAAGACGTATGCTAGTCTGTCTTCTTTGTATTTGTCATGCCCCTGCATGGTAAAGGGATCTGTTGATGCTGTTTGCAGAGTTTCACTGCTAGATCAGTACATACCCCTGACTGCTTCATTTGATTCATTTAATCTGTTACCTTGTAATGTTATGCTCCCTCACATACAGTTTCATGCATACATTTTCTGTGCACTGTGTTGGTTATATAGTGCGTAATCTAACCCACGTGCATCATAACAGCAAATCGATGGTTACATTTTACTGGAGTCCAAATTTAGTTACATGACAGCCATGTTTGGTTGCTATAGTTTACTAAGAATCTCTCTTTCTGTACTGTGAATATCTCAGTCTTATTTTTTTAGTCTGCATTTGTGACTGATGCTGTTGTCCTGGCTTAAAAGGGTTCAGTTTGGGTCAGTTAACTTACCTTGTAAATAAATGTTTTTCAATTCTAGCAGCTTCATCACTTACAGTAAATGGCTCAAAGAAGTGAAAGGATAATATTAGCTCCCATGTGGAACTGAAATTCAAGACATCCAGTATAATGCACTGGTGTCACTGCTGCTGTACCATCAAGATTCTCTGGACATATAGATGTTAATTTTTCCCTTAGTAGCCTTATCCCTTCAGCTAAGAAACCTGTAGACTGGCAACTAAGGTGAAATTACAAATGCACGCGCGCGCACACACACACATGCACACACCCAAACACACACAGAGGGAAATCCCTCTGCTTAGACAGTGATAGAATAATATAAGAGAAAGAATAATACTTGTTCCCTTTTATATCTCTCTCTCCCTCAATGCCTGTCCATAGGCTGTTGTTAGTCCAATGGCAGAGACGCCAGCTCAGTATGCTGAAGGTCTTGGATTTTAATTCCAATTAAGAACTAGTATTATTCTTTCACTTCTATGATTCTAATAATGTATAGGTAGAAGGCTGTCTCTGTATTTGTTTGTATGGGTGCATATAAGCAGTAAAAGACTCAGGTGAATCTTGAGTTTCAGGAGCTAAAGGGTAATTCGTCTGCTCTGAAGAAGTCAAAAGTGACAAATCTCTCACAAACATCAACGGTTCCAGTAAAAATAACAAGTAAACAGAAAACTGGAACAGGAGTAATGAAACAGCGTTTTATTGAGGCAAGGCAGAATAACTTGAAAAATTAACGCTCCACAAAACAACTCATGCGTTTTCATCCGAGCACCTCCCAGACTTCATCAGATAAGAACAGGTGCCATAGCAACCCTTTTAAATAAAATTAAACAATCAGTTGGCCAATCAAAATGTTAATACATCAACTACTCATAATTAAAGGAAAAATTTCTTGAACATGATCACTTAAATAAATCACATAACCAAATGTCAATGTTACAAGGCGTGCTTACAAATTTAAAAACACCATATTTAAAACAACTAATATAGGAATAATGTATTTTTATATATTATGTATGCATCAATTAATCAATTTAATATAAAACACTATGAAATAGTAAAAAGTAAAAAAAATAAATAATTAAAAAATATTTATTAAGTCATCATAGTTTAGCAGATCTCAACTTTAAAAGTGGGGCCAAGGAAATGTAGTCATTTAAACCGGGGATCCTGTTAGCCTCCAAGGTTACCTGCCAAAACATCTCTCTATACTCAAGCTTAGTTTCCCAGGCTCCACCTCTAGCCTTCTTGGGTACTAAGTCTATGACAAAAAATCTAAACCTAGCTCCAGCACAATCTAGGGGATGTCTGAACATGGCATTTTCTGAATTCTTATTCCTCATGTCATTCATGTGCGCATAAATTCTAAGTTTTAATGCTCGTTCAGTTTTGCCAATGTAGAATCCTTCACAGGACCCACAAACAACTAAATAGACCAGCCCAGAAGAAGCGTATGAGCATATGAGGCTGCTTGTTGATGCAAGGAATAGCATTACTTATGCCTGTGCTAAGGTAGTTGACCATTTCTTGAAAAAGTATGTAGTGATGGAAAAACACATTTGCAAAGAGTCGTGTTCCTTTCTGGAGGTTATAAACAACTTAACATATGAGGATGATCTAAACTTTATGACAGTAGATGTCAAAGGTCTGTATTCTGCTATTCCCCATTTAGAAGGGATTGAGTGGATAAGCTGTTTACTACAGAATAAGGGGATCGCAAGGACCAAAGTGAACCTTTTAGAAGAGCTATTAGACTTAATATTGTCTAATAATTTAATCACCTTTAACAATAGATATTTCCTGGAAAATATTGGCGTGGCTATGGGCTCCCCTTGTAGGGCCAGCTTCGCCAGTTTAGTTATGGCTTATTGGGAGCAGGAATATATTCTTAAAAAATCTGGAATAAAAGAAAAAATATGTCACTATACTAGATTTTTGGATGACATTTTTATTCTTCTTAAAGGTGATGAACTTATAGCTGAAGAGTTGGTAACTTATTTCAAATCTACCACTTAGTTTTTGATGTTTACTTATAATTATAATTTTGATGCCAATACGATTGCTTACTTAGACATGGATCTAACTAAAGACAGGACTAATAAATGTTTTACAGCTAGAATCTTTAGAAAAGAAACTTACTCCAACTCATTCGTACACTTTAGTAGCTGTGATCCACTTCAACAGAAAAAATCAGTAATTAAGCGGCAATTTGTCAGTAAAGCACTCATGATATCATCAGACATTGACTTTGATTATGAATGTAAACATTTAGGAGACATGTTCACTAAAAAAGGATACCCCCAAAACCTAGTATTAGAGGTGATGTGGGAGGTACAACATAAAAGAATGACTGGATTCTACCAACCTATTTTATCACATAGGGAAATATTGGATCTATTGAATAGGAATATAACTGAAACCATGAACAACTCACAAGTGTCATTATATGGCACACATAACTTAGTCCCGATGTACAGTGTGAAAGCCTGAGAAATTTATTCTATCCTGATTAAAAACTGGGATATTGTCCAAAATGACAGCATGGTGAGACAGAAGTTGCAAGAACGTCCTCATATTACCTTTTAGCGAGGACATAATTTAAAAAGCATCCTGGAAATGACGACTAATCTTCTTACACAATAGGCAGGAATGTTTAAATGCCTTATGTGTAACTTCTGTAAACATTTACATACAGGGCAGAACTTTACCATCAGGGGGCAATGATATAAGACAAAACAGAAGTTAGATTGCCAATCTAAGTTAGTGGTATATGCAGCTATGTGCCAGAATTGCCCAGCCTTCTATATAGGCAAAAAGGAGAGAAGATTAAGGGAACGAGTCTATGAACACCTATATGGTATTACTAAATTAAAATTGGAGAATACATTAGCAAGACATATCAATGAACACCCATAACATTGCTTTAAATTTAGAGCAATAGATTGTATTGTATCAGATGGTAGAGGTGACCCAGAAACACTATTACTAGAAAGATTAGAGCTATTGCGGCAATTTTGTACTGATCCATGTCATTACCCTGGCCTGAATGAAATGTGTTCCATTTTTTGTATTTTAAAATTGAGAAGCCTAAATAGATAAAATTTGTTTTTTTGCGCAAGTCATACCAGTATGTATAATTAAAGTAAATATATACGTACTTGTTTTAAACATGTATATAGTGTACATATATAAGTTATGTATATATTTTATATTGCTATATGTGTTAAATAGAAAAAAAGTTTTGCATATGATGTCCATTTAGTAAGAACTAAAGGGTTAACATGTCAGAATGAATGTCATGGGAGGATTGTTGATTGTGTGTTTTATTGGTTTTAAGTTGATCACATGGTCAATTTAATTTGTATTAAATTAATTTTATTGAGAGCATTCATTATCTGAAGAAGTCTTGCTACAAAGCAAGAGGAAAAGCGTGTCATATTAAAGTCTTTCAGCAGGTAATCGGTGTGGTTCCTTGGCAAGTACTTTAATCTAAAAAAATAAACAGAACAATAGTTTCATCTCAAACTTTCTGACTAGATACCTTTTATCAGGTATGGGAATGGTTTATTTTGTTGTAAAACAAAGTGTATTGGTATACTTGTTAACAAATTCAAATCCCTTCCCCCATCCTTATCAGTGTGATATTCGAGCTGGTACTGCCCTACCTACTAAATGTGCTAATAATTTAAATTTTATGCAGTTTAAATAAAATTAATAATGATGTGGTACTTATTATTAAACGAAGTCTGTAAATTTATCAAACATTATAATACATGGTTGGAAATATTTAAACATTAGACCATTTGGCAATCAAAAAAATATATATATTTTGGCATCTAGAAAAAAATATGTTCTCCAAAATATAATGTATTTCCATAAATTATTGTTAACAAAGTTTGCTTTTGTCTCTCTAGACTTCTTCAGGTCTGTGTACAAGAACCCTAAAAATATATATTTACAAAAAAATCTTACTAGAACTAACCAATATGCACAGTAAAAAACAATAAACCAAAAATTAAAACAAGAATACAACTTTATATGTACATTTAATGAGCAAGTTAAACTAGGAAAAGTACATCAGCTTAGTGCTGGCAAGTGTGGAACAGAAAAAATAATGTCCTTATAAAAATAATGAAGTAGTAACTTCACTGTTTTTGTACAGACTACTCAGAACTTTGTGAAACTGTGTTATTTTCTTGTGGTATATAACATATATATCATATGATGTACCCTGAAAAGGTTAAGTAAATCTCAGATTTTATGACTTTAAAAACAAAGTATTCACGTTGGTCACTGATTCTTACTACAGTGGCTATAAAAAGTTTTAAAATTGGGTACTGACTGTGGTTTGTCTTAGGGTAGCACAGTAGCATAGCAGATAGTGTTGTTGGCTCAAAGCAAGAGGTTCCCCAGTTCGATTCTCAGCTGGGGTGCCTTCTATGTGGAGTCTGCATGTCCTCCATGTGTTCACATGGGTTTCCTCCCACATTCCAAAGACATGTGGATTGGACACTGTAAACTGGCCATAGTGTGAGCGTGACTGTGTGCTGTTGAAGGATTACCGTGACAGGGCTAGCCACCTGGCGATGCAGACCTTGGCTATAGAAGATAGTCACTGTTGAAGGGACACCCCGATCCCATGTGCAAAAATGGGAAAAAAGGGTTTGTGTATCGATGGATGTGGTTTGTTTTTATGTATGTGTTATCAAAGATAACCAACTTTACACCTCAGCTGGAAAGTGTCAGTAGGAATTAAAGAATCTGAACAAAAGCAGTAAAGCATGCTTAATATTAACTTCTTATTTGAAATGTACGTTTGTTTGATTTTAAAGAAATGTCTTATTTAGGCGCAGTTATTTTCAAACGTACTAATGGATTTGAATCAATTATTTACAGGAAACCCACTTTTTCCAGTGCATATTTGTATTTTAATAGTTATCATCCGTATCATTATAAAAGAAATGTTTTAAAAGGGCAATTTATGCATGTTGCGAGAATGACATCTACTAAGGAAAGACTTTTGGATGAGAAGGTGAAATTAGAAAATATGTTTTTGGAAAGGAGTCATCTTGTGGTATTAATTCATAAAATAAGTAGAGAGAAAACTTTATTTTTCAGTAAACTCCATTCTTGATTTTACTCATGTAACATGCTGTGGTAACTTGTTGGAACATGACCTTCATTTGCCAATGGTGGCTCCTGAGCTTGCTGAATTTTATTGTTTCTAATATTCATTATAACTTAGAAAGCTTTGTGACAGATGACCATTATCAAGTAATGTCGTTGCAGAAGACAGAATGCGGTCTTAGTGCGGAATCCGATAGCAAAAAGAAAAAGAAAGTCCAAAGCAGTGTAAAGATGTTATCATGATAAATATTTTCTTACCACAGTGTATCATGCCATCATAAAATTGCATGAGAGAGCTGAAAACCTTAACTGTAAAATTAAAACATGCATGATAGCATCCCAATCAGACTATTCTGGAGTGCACTAAATTAGAAAATAAAGATAATAGCGAGTTAATGTGGCACGAAAACTGAAGATATGATGGAAACATATTTCTTTTCAGTTTTTTTTTTTTTTTATTTGTATTTATTTTTTTGGATGGTTGCTTTGAAATTTGCACTAGTCTGTATACCTAATAACATCAGAATAAATTTCACCATAATACAAACCACATGAACATTTAAACTTATCAACAGACTAGTGTCATAAAATGTTAACACTTAAATGAACACAATTGATCTATGCTTGCAGCTTATCATCAAAGCTTTATTTATGTTTTTTTTCTATTGATTAACTGACTTGTGCCAACCAGGCTTGCAGCCTATGGGAAGGGGGTATTCTAACTTTAGTATACTTAGTTGGTGCCACTAGGCCTACAAGCCTGTGCTCAATGTAGGCAAGGTGAAATTGGTTTAGGACACTTGACAAATTCCACTACTCTATTTTTTTAAGTGCCATTGAGTTTTTTAAACCTTACATTATTACGTAAGACATGGTTACATTAATAGTAAAGGAAAAACATATTAACATTTTTCCATTTATGTACATTGTACATTATGTATGTTTTCTTTCTGTATTACAACTTTTATTCAGTTCACCATTGCATACATTTCTTAATTCCTGCGTTCCCTTAAACCTCACTCCTGAAAATTATTCTGCTTGAATTGTTCCCATAAATTCCATTTATTTGTATGTCATTTGTTCCTTTCCTCTTGTATAGATCATTCTTTTATCTATTTTACAATATTCAATACTTTAAATACAGCTGTTTTATATTTTGATTTCCATTTACTAGCAATTGTTTTTTTTTGTCAGGCAGCAGAAATAACTTAGTAAGACATTACTAATATAGAGAATTCATATCCTGTATTTTAGCTCAAAAAAATAGTTTTCTTAGTTACAACCATTTGCTCCTTAAATATTTCTGACAAGAGTACTCTTGGAAATTTTTAACATTTGCCAGCTAATTATACTCCCAAAACATATGTTCCAGTTAACTCCTCCTTCCCCATCACACCTCCAACATTTTTCTGTCTACCTGAGGAAATGTTTTTTGATGTGCACTGAATTTTTAACATTTACCAGAACTACAACAAACTCAGGCAGGTGGGACCTCAGTTGCTTTTCTGAAGGATGATACCTCAGTAGTGAAACACCCTTCTTATGTTGCATTTCTATACTGGAATATGAATCCAAGCATGTGGTGGATGGATAGAACCCACAGTCTTCTGATCTTCCAGGTATCAAAGCCAAGTGTGTTGTCTGATAAGCCACTGACAATGCACATTCGCAAGACAGTATTTGCTACTATCCCCATCAAATTTATTTAGTATTTTACTGAAATTCAGATAGTTTGTCCAACTTATATTTGTGATATACCATCATGTACCACTTTATTTTTCATTTTTATATATTTTTTATTATTATTTTTTCTTAGAAATTAGTATCACATGACTAACAGCCTGTGCGATAACGTATATCTGCTTACATATAACTTGCTTTGTGTTCTTCATTCATTTTTAACAGAGTTCAGGCAAAACACGTTTTAATCTTGTCCAAATCTAGATTCTAAGATAAACACACCAAGACTACAACATACTTTTCAATTTCTTTGCTCAAGAATTATGGACAAAACCAAAAATAATTCAGGGACAAGGGTCCAAAATCAGGAACAATTTTTAGATAATGCCGTAATTCACTTAAACTATTAATAGAACAGCAGGATTGGAATTAATATACATTTTCTGAAGAATAATAAGTACAAAACTGTAAGTTTTGATATTATTGAACAACTGTAATCCTCAGCAATTTACCAGAAAACCAAAAACTTTATGAGGGATGGGGCAAAAATCTAAGGCAGTATCAAGGATGTTCTGCCATATCAGGGACACGTGAGGGTACCAACTGGAAGTAGGAGCAGAGCCATATTTGTAAATGCTCTTTTCATTATGTACTAGATGCAGGACAGGAGACTTTTTGGATATGGCAATAATAGCGAGGATCATGACACTACAAATTCTGCTACTGTCATTGCTGATAGTGCAAAGGTTATGCTGAAAACCAATTTCAGTGAAACAAAATCTATTTTTGGGGGAACAATACACCTGTGACCCCTATGTGGGGGGCACCCAACTACTTATGTATGCCAACTCCATAGTCATAACATACAACAGTGGGGAAAAGTACAAATTCATGGTTTGCTAAAAGTGATATTCAGTGTAACCATTTCACGCTGTTGACACTCACTGAACCTACCTTCAGATGCTTGTCTTATTCCCCTGCCAGCTGTATCACAGACAAACCTGGATGGCTGTCAGTCCCTGCTCACTGCCACTTGGAAAGACATATATTATGCACTGAATTTACAGCTCAGTATGCATTCATGTCAGTGGCGCACTGTGGGCTGCATATAGGACCCAATGGCAAAAGAAGAGGAGAAGAGTGAAACTGAAAGAAGGGGCATCTATCACGGCAGCCTTTGTATCCTGAAGAATACACAGGGCACATTGCATGGCAGCCTGTTCACCCTGATAATGTATGAAGTATTGTGCACTAATTAAAAACTGAGTGTTCCACAGGAAATGTTCACAGCTGGGTAGCCTCTGCTCCTGGCGTGTGGCAGGGGGCACATGTCCTGCTGTATAAGTAAACACATTATATGCAAGGCATATGATACAGTATATCATATACCCTACCTTTGTGAGAGTGTGTGTGTGCAAACGCCAGCATTCCCAAGACGTAGTAACGTATATCTCAGGATACGTTTGGGTAGTACCTATACCTGTGCCTCATTAAACGCATGCCCACTTATCCCCATACATTTCTGTGAAGGTTTTTGTATGTTGCTGAGTTCCAGTTCACAACTACATTGTGAGAAATCTAGTTACTGTGGGCAAAATACTTTTCTGGTTTACAGGAATGGGCTGTTCAGTTTAGAAAATATCTGGTCTGCATTAACTATTCCAGAGCACCAGTACACATGTTCATGTCATTAAAGATTTATTTGGCTGATGTCCCTGTTACGCACTGCCAGTATCTGTGCAGTCTATGCTTGCAGTTTGTATTGCAGTGAGGCAGCAGAGCAGCACCACTTGGGGTTATAGCATGTGAGTCACAGTTTGGAACATGGTCTGCTTTGTTCCCACTATGTTGTACAGATATGTATATACCTATGTCTCCATGTAAATATGTCTACTAATGGCACATCTGTGTATACACATTTCAGTAGTTATCAGTAATGGAGGGCTTGAGTGGGTCATTGGGATGGAGTGCACATGAACTTCTACCACTGTAGCATTGCCCTTTTTGGTACATCTGCTTCAGTGGCAGTATATTGGCTTTTAATTACTTCACAGACATTGGTAATGCACTGTTTTAGTTAACAGTTTTGGTACACAATATGGCTGTATTCAAATGTTGATTTGTCAATTTGCATAGGTGTTTCACATCATCTGTCCACTTGGTGCACAGTTACTGCCATGCTTCTCTGTCTGTATATTACATATAGTCTGTTTCAGATTTCATCTATTCCCTAAATACATGGTGATGATATATCTATGAAGCCCACTCTTTGTAAACAGTAATTAATGCTAAGAATATGTTTGCTGTATGTATTAAGTGCACTGTTTCACTAGAGTGTGTGTGCGTGTGTGTGTGTAACTACTGCAGCTTGAATTTCTTATAACTACTGCATTACTGTAGGTGAATATTTCACTGTATAAGTTCCACCGCTGTGTATAGCTACACACCCAGGTTGTGACAGAAAAGGGTCTGTTTGGATCAGCTCATCTATGTGGTCAATATAAACAGAAATAAATGGCAACTGAAAAGATCAAAGTTACAAGGCAAGTTCTGTTTCATTAGGATTGACTTGCTATTTGCTGTTCTTGTGCTGAGCTCATTCTTTCAAAACTCATAAAATAAGCTTTCCCCTGAAGGTGTAAATCATTTCTGTCAACCTCTTAACTCAGGAAATCTGGACAAAGCCTAAAATAATAGGGAGATAAAGGCCCAAAAATAGGGACTTAATTTAAGTATTGCTAGAATAACAGATTTTGTGTTATCATGCATTTTTTGAATTATATAAAATGTGAAACTCAAATATGCATCATTATTTGGTGACTTCAATCCTCAGTGATTTGCTGGAAAAGCACAAATTTTATGAGGAACAATCTAAAAACATGATGTAAAAATCTGGACATTCTGCAAAAATATAGACTGTTAAGAGGCATGGTGTAAACATCTGAAGGCCTGATGAAATTATTCTATATTTCTACTAATTTTTGCATACCTTCTAATTTATGTGACTGTTGCCACACAGTAATTGCAGGACAAATATAAGAATTTAATACAATTGTAGCACAAACCCTGGAACTACTCACTTTGTGGGATAATATAAAATCCTTTAAGTATTAACCTTAACCATATTATGTGCGTTTGTTCCATCTTATCTTTTGGTGCATTATCTCATTGATTCCTTAAGGATGCAGAATTTCCAGTTTGTCAGTGGAGTCTAAGATGACATTCTGCCTTCTTTTACCAAGTGTTACTGAAGGTATAAATCCAATATATATATTTTTTAATTTATGTGCATTATTGTGAGCATATTTTGCCATTTTACATTCAGAAGCTGACTGAGGCTATGCTTTTCTGACATTCTTGTTATTGGTGTAAAGTGTACATAGCTGAAATTCCAGGTAATTGCCATTTTGCATTCAGAAGCTGACTGAGGCTATGCTTTTCTGACATTCTTGTTATTGGCTTAAAGTGTACATTGCTGAAATTCCAGGTAATTCTTAGTAGTCATTAACAGTATTAAAAAGTAGCAATAAAGGCAGCTAACGTGAGTTCTCTTCCACATTGCATCTGCTGTTGATGACTGAGTGAATGGTCTCTTCTGGATTGCATGACTGATTTGATTACCATTGTCATGATAGTTGTTTTCAGAATATTCCTATTTGGGATTGTAATACTGAGCCAGGCTGACAACTTTACTTACACATTTGAGCATGCTACGTTACTCGCGTGTGATGTCACTGGCAAACCATGCCCCATACTCATATTGAATTGGATGGAAAGCTTCCAGTACATGAATAAATTGCAGCTATGCCTGTAGGAAAAACACACTATTCCTTCCCTACTGTCCTGCTGAGACCTTTCCATCTGTTCTGCCAAGTGACACATTAATTTCTGCTATTGTTGTGCTACTTCATACTGCATAGAATGCAGGCAGAATACCAGAGATTTACAAGGAGGTGAGCTTGAAGACAATGAAAAAATTCAGCCTCTACAGGAAAATGTCACTGTGTAGATTTATTTATATGTGTATTGCTTCTTAGGTAGATTTTACAGGCAGATTGCCTAATGCACTTAAACTTTATCCTTTTTGTGTTTTCAGTATTGTTATATTTTTTATAAAACAACTTTTTAAAGCTGGTTCTGTAAAGAGTGACTTATGTCATGATAGTATGCAATTGCGACTTTTGAATTTTTTTCCATCAAGACCGCTTTTTTCATGAATATTCTACTTTCATAAAGAGAATGAGTTAGTGTAGGATTTCCACTCATTTTTAAGTGGTAAACAACATCATGCTATCAGTTTGATTAATTTAGTGCATCAGATAATGTACAAGGATGTTTAGAACCAAGCACTTTTTCTTGGCTCCAGAACAAAAGATCCAAATGAAACTGAGCACTTCAACATTAATATTAAAATAAAAAAAGAAAGATAAAGTGAATGGCACCAAGCCTCCCAGTAATTCCTTTCCAGATGGTTGCCAAAGACTTTCTTGCATTACTTGTGTTCCCTTATCATATGCATGCTGTGGTTAATGGGTAGAATATACATTTGAAAGCTTTCTCCTGATTTTTGGAGGTTACTCTGCCTTGACAGAGGTCTGGGTGGGATTAGATTTCTTACTTTTTATTTCTCCCTCATCTTAACCTTGAACCACATCCTTCTGGCTTGCTGATGTTTCCAAATGAACAGTTCTTTCATAGCAACTACCTCCTCTGTCACTTACTTCTACTGTCATTCACATATGATGCTTCAGAGAGCAGATTTCCCAGCTTCTCAGAGAGCACATCCTCATTGTTACTGTTCATGCCTAAGGACCAGGGAGTAGAGCAACAGTGAGGATGCAAGTCTTCTGAGATTGAGACATTATATAGTGTTGGCCAATAAGAATCCTTGAATGGATGCAGAGATGTGTAATGACTTTGTACATGTACAATACCCCTTACCATTGGCTATGACTGCACCTGGCTAGCCCCACACTTCCACTAGAGGTCAACCAAAAAATTATTTACTTTGTTCGTTGCATTTGGATAAAACAGAATGTGATTTTTTTTTTATTTATTCAATCACGTCCTGCCGAAGTCTTTGGTGCCTCAGCCTTTTTCTTGGTCCTGGTTCAGTTGTCACAGTTTGTGCAAGGTGGTTGCTATGCTTAATTTATTTTTCCATTTTCAGTTAGTTTAAGCATATTCAGGTTCTTATTTGAAACAGTAATTACCTTAAAAAATTACAGCTCATTTTTGCATTAAAGTAATTTCTCCACTTGTGAGAGCTGTCTTACTTGAATATTAGGTAATGCCAGTAATATGTTCTAAAGGGTGCTTTAACACTATACCACACTGATTAAATTAATACCAGATCAATTTATATCTGCAGATGGATAGCTCTTTTACTGTCTTACTTAGAAGTACATTTTAGTGCATTGATACTCATCAAAGAAGAGTTAAGGGTATGTTATATACAGAGAAATGTCACTTAGTTCACATGCTTTTCAGTACTTTGCAGTCAGAAGTAGAAATAAATAAAGAGCCATGCTCATGAAATGTCTTCTTATTTCATGCTGTACCTTTCACTGAATTCTAAATTGCTACAGTAAAATGCTGACAGCCATACCTATGAAAACCCTGTTCTTCTAAAAGGGAAATTATATAGATGGGGGGGGGTCTATATTATATGCTCGAAGAGACTTTTCTCCGAACATATAATCATTGACACCTAAAGAACGAACGCTCTAAAGCGCGAGCGGCGACGTCTCACAAATTTTTTCCTCGGGAAAAAGTTGTGTTGGCCGTTATCGAGAATTGTCCTTTTTCCCAACATAGGGTGATCTCAGAGTTGGTATATTTAGTTGGGGGGGGGGTGAAGCCCCCTACTTGATTAGGGTTTTGAAGTTTGTGTTTTTTGTGTACAGCCCCGTGAATTTTTTTCCCGAGAAAAAAATTTGCAGACGTGGCTGTCTGTGCTTTAGAGCGTTCACTCTTTAGGTGTTGATGATTATATGTTCGAAGAAAAGTCTCTTCGAGCATATAATATAGACCCACAGATGGGAAGATGGGCCTTTTTCATTAACATATTTTTGTCTTGAATAAAGTATTTACATTTTTCACAGGTAATGTATTTATTTTTTGTTTGAACCCAAATCTTTCTATAGTTCTATATGCCCATATATTATCAAGAAAAAGCCTGAAGGGGTACACTGATAGTGACTGTAAGTGTGGTTGACACAATGCATTTCTTCACCACTGAATGAGCCCTTGCATAAAGTACATAAAAAGCAGAGCCTTTATTCAGGTGCAGACAAATACATTTCAGTTCCTTTTATCTTATGTTGTTTTATGACCTTTCAGCTGTCTGCCAGTTCATTGTATTAAATACTAACATAAGATTTATATCACAGTGGGTAAAAGACACTGCTGCCCAGACAAACATTTTGTTTCTTTAATAAATTGGATTAGTTTGGGTTCTAAAGATATGAGCAACAGGTGCTTGGATGTTATCACATGGTACCTTTGCATTGTTAATAGGTGTGTGTGTTGTAGGGTGGATGATCCATTTTCTTATAAATGCTACTAGATAGCCATTACTTTGCAGAACAGAGCTATCAATGCATTAAATAGAAAATATCTTTTACATAAGCATTCCTATGTGATCCCTTATCAGATTGTAAAAAATATAGCCCTGTTTTTCCAAAATGGTTCGGCTGTTGGGTGATTCTGTATGATTTAGTATAGCAGGTTAGTTGTTTCATTCTTAGAAGCTATGGAATAGATCATTGTGTCTCAGATGTGAAGTTGGCCTCTCTGGAAAGGATGAACAAGGCTCTGTAGAAACCCAGACATGTGAAAAATGTTTTGCATTTAAAATGTAAACTATTTAGCATAACTTTCAAGTAGTAGCTAGACTAAATGCAGGACTTTAGTGAAGGAATATGTATTTTCAATCAGAAGGTAGTAGTAAAAAAGAATGTAATTACCAAAATTTTGTTGCACGTATAAGTGCATGTGTGTGTGTGTGTGTGTGTGTGTGTGTGTGTGTGTGTGTGTGTGTGTGTGTGTATGCCTGCTTGCTTGTTTGTTATTATTTTCTGTTTGCTGTTGGTACACTATAATGTAAGATGTTCATCATATTGATCACTGCCACAGTAGCTTTAGCTATATGTATACCTCTCAACTGCCCAGATTTTTGCCTCATATTTTTGGTATGTTCCTCAAAAAATGTTTTTCTGGCAAATCAGTGGCAAATCTTTGTGGACTGAAGTCAGAAAATAATGACAGATATTTGAGTTTCAGACTTCATACCATTCAGAAAATCCATGTTAATGTAAAACCTATTAATATGAAGTTGTTCTATCTCGCCGTTCATTCTTACAGATGGGCTCGTCTCCGAGTCAGCCTACTACAAAGCTCAAGGTCTTCAGACAGCTCGAGTCCAAGTACCTATCCCATGATGCACCTTGAGTTACCTCAGATCTAGTTTACCGCTGCAGTAGATCGGAGGTTTCCTAGCACAGCTCAGGCCAGTATAGCTTTTTCTATAAAAAAATTCTAAATGTTGTCTTTTATATTAATAGTTATTGCTAGTTATAACTTAGATCTTTCATAGCTTAAAAGTTTGATAGTTCTCTTTCTCCCTTTGGCCTTTGTTTTTTTTTATAGGCCTTTAGTATCCCTTCCCTTCTTGGTGTGCCTTATATAGATAATTAGAATAGCTTAGTATAGTGTTTTACAAGCATTTATAGATAGTAAAATTTGGTGTGTGTTTGTGTGTGTGTGTGTGTGTGTGTGTGTGTGTGTGTGTGTGTGTGTGTGTGTGTGTGTGTGTGTGTGTTTATACATGTATATATTTATCCATATACAGCCCATTTGTTTTTTTAGGGGCTACTTACTGCTTATATTATAGTGGACTTTAAAAATTGTTAAAGTTTGTGTGTGCGTGTGTCTGTGTGTACATTCTTGTTGGATAATTCAAGTCTTCTTGGTGTAGTAGATAGTGCCATGGCTGACCAGGATAAAGACAAACATCCCAAGTCTGGGTTTAAAAAATGTCCGAAGTGTGGACAAAAGATGTCAGTGACTGATAGTCATGTAAACTGTGTCTATTGTTTGGGTACCTTGCATTTGCAAGAGAGTTGCTCCATTTGACATTCCTTTTCAAGCAGAGTTTTGCATGAAAGGAAAAGAAAACTGATAGATAGAGGACTGCTAAAATCTTCTTTTCAGGAAGCTTTGGGTGACCAGGATAAAACTAGTCAATCTCCCAAATCTTATAAATCCTCTAAGACTTCTTCATCGGACTCATCGAAATCTAAAAAAACATCGACGTCGGCTCCACAGTTTTCAGAGCCGAGCGTTCTGTCCTTTCAGAGCTGGTCCCCAGTCCTGGAACCAGTATATGAAGTATTGAAATCTCCTATACTCCAGCTGGTACCACCCTTCATCCACTCATCTCAGTCCTCGAGTAGGCTATCCAATTTGGATGTAGATTTTGTGGTGCAGAAGTTGCTACAGGCACTGGCATTTGCTAAATTTTTATCAGTTCCAACCCAAGTGGTTTCAGAACTGAAAACTGCTATTCCATCTACTTCTTTTCCTCCTCCGAGCCATACCGGTCCTTCAGAGCCAGAGGAGTTGGATCTGGTGATTGTGGAGACTTCGGAGCCGACACCTGCTCCAGTGCCATCGGTTTCGTTCACTCAGATTTCCTTGGCACCCATCAAGGAGTCTAGGAGCCTACACTCTCAGGTCGGGTCCAGGGAGGATAGTTGGACTGACATGTTGGTTCTGACTTTGCCTCTTGGGGCCTCGGCTCAGATGTGTTTGGCTCCTACCTCTGGTTCACAGCCCACTGTTCCAGCGCCGAGGAGATCAATGGCTTCTTCGAATCCTGCGATTCCTTCTTATTGGAGCAGAGGTGTTTTTTAAGCCATGAGGAGAGTAATGTCCCCCAGGACATCCACAACTTCAGGATCAGCTACCTGCTCCTCAAAAGCACCTGTGTCCACTTCTGCCTCACAGATCCCTTTGAAACGTAGAGACCCTGAGCCTCAGGAAGCCCCACTGGGTGGGCCCTGCTCTTCCAAGACCTCATCAGAAGTTCCCACTGATGAGGTTCCCAGGAAGAGAATTTGCAAGAGGAAACATATGGACTCCCCACAGGAGTCTCTCACATTTGATGCCAACTTAAATTAATCAGAAGAGTCCCCACGGTCCCCCTCTGAAGATATCTCATTTGCAGATATATTAGAAATACTTAAGAAGAGGGGTAGCTAGAAGCCCACCAACCCTACTGAAGATGAGTCGGTTCTCCTGAAGGCTTTCGGATCTCAACTCTCTACCTCTTGGGTGTCTCTGCCCTTCGATGTGTTCATGGAGCTGGTCTCATGAAGAGTGTGGGAGTCTCCGGACACCATAGAGCATGTCCCAAGGAGGCCTAATAGATTTATTTCTGCCCCTCAGGACAAGTCTTTTCTCACTAAGGGAGTGCCTGTTGATGCCGTGGTGGTGGCGGCAGCCACCACAAAGGAGATATTTGAAACTTCTTCCTCTATCCATCCTCCTAACAGAGGCTCTAGAATCATGAATAGATACGGGAAGTTCATGTACAGTTCAGCGACTTTTGCCATGCATTCACTGAACTATCTTACACATTTCACAAGACTGCAAAGAGACCTCCTAAAACAGTTTGGAGATGCTCTTCAAGGTTTGGTAGCTGAAGGAGCTTCAGACAAAGTTGCCTCCCAGCTTGCTACCCTTAATTCCATAGTAAACTCATCCATACATCTTATTTCATATGCAGCTGATGGAACGAATAGGGCAGCGGGTACAGGAATTGCTCTCAGGAGACAATCCTGGATCACTTATGTTCCTTTGTGGAGCCCTTTAAGTCATCCTTTGTCAACATCCCCTTTGATGGCTCATCCCTTTTCAGGCCCAAAGTTAAGGAAACTTTGACCAGATGTGAGCAGGAAGGAAAGACTCTGTCTGCCATTGAAGTCCATTTTTCTACCCCTACTAGACCCTACCCCAAGGGTTAAAATAGAGGAAAGATGTGGTTCTGAAAAGCCCAAGGAGCCTTTCTGGACACGTGATCAACCCCCTTCAGGGCAGAGGAGGGGGCAATAATGGAAGATGCCGTCCTCATGGCAGAGGGGGTCCACAAAACCAGGGCGACAGAGACCAGTTCTTTGGGAAGCACTATCAGCGCTCCTGAAAGGAGGCCCGACTGTCCTACTCTGCAGACAGTCAGGGGTCGCTTATCTTTGTATCCAGACGCCTGGCTCAAAATAACAAATGACAACTAGGTACAAAGTATAGTTTCCAGAGGATATATTATTGCCTTTGCCATCCCCCCTCCATTGACAACAAAAGTCCCAGATGTTCCACCCAGTTACAGGGAACAAGCAACAGTAGAGGTCCAAACGTTGCTAAGAAAAAGAGTCATCCAACCAGTCCTAGCAGACCAGACAGGATCTGGAACTTACTCAAGATTCTTTTTAGTTCCCAAAAAAGACAGGGGACTGGAGATCTATTTTGGACCTCAGCAGATTAAACAGATCTGTCAAGAAAGAGAAGTTCTGGATGGTCATGCTTCAGTCGATACTTCCCTTCTTAGGGAAAGACAATTGGATGTGCTTGATAGATCTCCAGGATGCATAATGGCCAGACCATCCAGGGATCATCTGTGCTTCTGGGTGGGAGCCAATCATTACCAGTTTCGAGCCCTTCCCTTTGGCCTCACTACAGCCCCCAGAGTGTTCACCAAATGTATGGTAGTGGTTACAGCTTACCTGAGGCGTTTAGGATTCCAGGTGTTTTTTTACGTAGACAATTGACTCCTCACCGCCACCACCAGGCATCAGCTAATACAAGCCAGGGACACCACTCTTACTCTTTGCAATCAACTGGGCATTACCACAAATTTAGAAAAATCTGCCTTGCCCCCATCACAACTTATCGTTTTTATCAGAGCAGAATTGGACACCACCACTTTAAAACTTCCAGCAGAAAGGATATTACTACTTTGTCAGCAAATCCAGAACATCATATCCAGAGACAAGGCTCCAGCATCAGAAGTGCTAAAGTTGTTAGGGATGATAGCAGCTGCAATAATAACAATACCGTTGGGTTGCATGCACATGCAGATTCTACAATGGCTGCTGTTCACTCAATGGTCTTATCAAGAGCTCCCAGTGTCTCATCTCATTATTGTAACAAATACATGTAAAGAAGATCTTTGGTGGTGGTTGACCTCTCTTCAAGGAATGATAGGTCATCCTTTTATCCTACCCTCACCATCTGCCACAGTGACCACTAACGCTTCCCTGATAGGGTGGGGGGACATTTTCAGGGAAGAACAGCCCAAGGCATATGGACCAAACAAGAAACACATCTGCATATCAATATCCTGGAGTTGAGAGTGGTACTTTTGGCATTGCAGTACTTTCAGGACTTTCTCCCTCTGGGGACAGATGCGATTCAGACAGACAACATGTCAGTGGTCTGGTACTTGAACAAACGAGGAGGAACCAGGTTCTATCCCATTTGTCGAGAGGCACGAAGAGTATGGCAGTGAGCTACATCCACCCAGCGCTTCCTGATAGCAATGCAAATCCCAGGAAAATCCAACGTGATTGCAGACAAACTGAGCAGGGCAATTTTGTTGCGTCACGAGTGGTCCCTCAATAAAGAGATAGTGGAGAGAATATTCCACAGATCGGGCCAGCCTTGCTGCAATCTTTTTGCTTCCCACATGAACACAAAATACAGAAGCTACTTTGCCTTGATTCCCCCTCTGGGAGATTCCCCAAGGGACACACTCATGCACAATTGGCTTCCGGGTCTCCTCTGTGCATTTCCACCAATTCCTCTGATACCCAAAGTACTACAGAAAGCAAAAGCCCTGGGAAGGACCATCATTATAATAGCTCCTCATTGGCCTCATCAGATTTGGTTCCCCTTCCTTTGACTTCATCTGTTGGAAGAGCCTTGGATTCTGGACCCAGTTCCAGACCTTCTGACACATTCGTTGGGGGCTCTTAATCCCTCCCTTCAGTCCCTAAAATTGACAGCTTGGCTGCTTCAATTTCCAACATAGCCAGGTTCCATAACCTCTCAAACGAAATGCAGCATATTTTAATATCTTCTCATAAATCCTCTACTAGGATGTTGTACCTTAGCAAATGGAGGAGATTTTCTATATGGGCTTCTCAGAATAACATTGATCCCTATCAAGCCCCCATTTCCTCTATATTAGAATTTTTGACTATGCTTTTCAACAAAGGAGCTGTGGCAGCTACAGTTCGGGTACAGCTTGCCGCCATCTCTAATTTTCATCTTGGCTTTGAAGGATCGAACATAATGTCACATAAGCTATCCAAAGCCTTTCTCAAAGGGACCTTCCACCTCAGAACACCAGTGAAATCCCCTTATACTCCATGGAACCTAAATTTTATGTTTTCAATCATTATTCTCCCACCTTTCAAGCCAGCTTCCTCATGTGATTTGAATTTTTTGTCTTGGAATACTATCTTTTTAGTAGCCATCATGTTTGCCCGAAGAGTATCAGAGCTACAGGCCTTGTCCATAAAACCTCTGTATTTGTTTTTTCATGCTGACAGAGTGTCCCTGTGAACAAATCCTTCATTCTTACCTAAAGTTTGTACTGAAGCTAACCTTAACTAAATCATAGATTTACCAGTGTTTTTCCCAAACACTCCAACAACTTAGAATATATGCTGCACAAGCTTGATGTTTATAGACAGCTCAGATTTTACCTGGAAAGAGTAATCAGAAGATCAGAACAGCTTTTTGTTTCCTTTTCAGATTCTAGGAAAGGTATGCCAGTGGCAAAAACAACACTATCTAAATGGTTATCTGATTGCATCACTTTCACTTATTCAGCTGCCAATTTACCTTTACAACACAAACTTAAGGTTCATTCTACCAGAACAGTGTCTACATCCTCTGCTTTTTCTGCTATGCTTCCTATAGACAATATTTGTGCAGCAGCCACATGGCCAAGACCTCATACCTTTATCACTCATTACAAAGTTGATAGGGCCTCCAGGGACAGGGCCTCCTTTGGTTCTACTGTCCTGAAAAATATATTCCCATGAGCCACCCGAGAAAGATGGTGCTTGGGATGCTACCCATCTGTAAGAATGAACGGCGAGATAGAACAACTTCACATAAAGAAGTTATGTACTCACCATAATGTTCCATTTGAGTTGTTCATCTCACCTTCATTCTTACTTCCCACCCTCCTACCCCCTCCAGGGTTTTTCGAGGACCAAGATACTAGTCTTATCATGGTTGCTCTAACTTTCTATGTTTTTTACTTAAAAAAAGTGATAGAATGGCATATGGTATTGTTAGAGGCAGCAAACAAGATCTGAGGTAACTCAAGGTTAATCATGGGATAGGGACTTGGCTTCGAGATGTCTGAAGACCTTGAGCTTTGTAGTAGGCCATATCGGAGCTGCGGATCGGCTCCGAACCCATCTGTAAGGATGAAGGGGAGATGAACAACCCACACGGAATGTTATGGTGAGTATATAACTTCTTTTTCCATCAAATTTCTAAGTTTGCAAGAGAAATATTTTAAAAAATGACTCTATTTTTGGGCCTGTGTCCATCATTATTTATGGCATTGTCCAGATTTCTTGCTCTGAGACGTTGAGCAGTATGGCTATATCATTATTTCTTGCCAAGGATATACCTGTCCTTTACCAGTGTACTTTTTCTTAGGGGTAAAAGTTACTGTTTTCTGAAAGCATAAATCTGTTTGTACCATCAGGAAGCAGAATAGAGATAAGGAAAGAACAGAAAACAAGAAGAAAACAAGCACAGAAGAGGTTATCAGGGACCTGGGGACCCAGGTTGACAGTGGCCTTTCTTTTGACACTCACATTGCTAAAGTGGTTAGAAAGACCTTCTACATTGCCCACCTGATCATGAAGGGATTCACATCCAGATCAAGTGAGGTCATTGTTCCCCTGTACTCTTCACTTATCAGACCAATGATTGAGTACAATGCCCCATTCGGGATGTATCTCACCCGACACCTTCAGCAATTGGAGAGACCCCAAACATTCCTCACCAAAAGGATAAAGGGACTCCAAAATCTGTCATATGCTGCCAGACTGAAGAAACTCCAGCTCTATTCAGTCGCATACCACCTGCTCAGAGGTGACCTGTGCCTTACATACAAGGCCATGTCCAACCTGGAATTAATGGACATGCTCCACCTCAAAAAATCCAAATCTACCAGATCCACTAGAGCAAGTGACTTAAACCTTAGCACGGATATAAATAGGACATGCTGGAGGGATAGATTTGTCACCCAGAGACTCCCTATGCTGTGAAATAAAATCCTGGTCCATGTGAGGCAGAGCACCTCGCTGGCTCTGTTCAAGAGAAATCTTGACCGGTGGATGGGAGATCGTAGGTTTACCCCGGGAATCATCTCTGTGTCACTGCTGGACAGAGGCACAACAAACTAATGGGCACAGTATTTTTTAACATAAGGGGTGGTGTAAGCCACAAAACTTTGGGCTAGGCTTATAAATGCCTTAGGGCAGATAGCCTAGTATAAACCTATGAACCTAAGAATAAGTGGGAACACAGGCTGTAGCATGCACTTTAACAATGGAGTGTCTTAATTTTAGGTTATTTAGTGCGTGTGGGTGCAACTGTCAGTTTGGGCAATTGTTCCTATCTGGAAGGTTAAACTTCATTTTTGAAGATGTATATAGCTTTGTGTGCATGTTCCAAGTTAATAGGGGATGGGGTGTTCTGAAGATGTATTTAGATTTTGTTTGAGGATTGTCATTAAAAGAAAAAGTCTTGAAAAATGTGACATAGGTTGAATTGGAGATAAGAAGAAACAACTGTATAGAATATCAGTCTGCCAAACATTAGTGTGTATGTGTACTGTAAAAGTTGGAAATACACATTCAAAAAACTGTCATGTATAATATTTGGGAACAATAGCTTTTTATCATAATGGCTATGCTGTCCATGGTATCCTAGAATGTAAGTGGTCTCACAAGTTTCCACAAAAAAGAAAGAGTATTGAATTACATTAAGAAATGCAAAGTGCAAATGCCAATGCTGCAGGAGACACATTTGGAAATAAATGAGCATGTGAATTCAACAAGCAAAGGATTTCAGAATGAATATTCATCAAAATATCAAGGACAAAGGAAAGGGGGACTAAAATGCTTTTCAGTGGTGATAGAAGAGGAGAAAAAAAGATTTCTGGTAGTAAGGAGCTATTGGCAAGGAAGGCTGACATGTATTTACATTGTACCAAAAGCTGCTAATATGGATTTTAAGAATATTTTGAGAGAAATAATCAGTTTTTAGCAGGGATGAGTGGGGACTGGAATTTGATTTGCAATAATGAGGCTGTATCAGGGGAACCTAGGATGGAAAATATAACAAAAGAGGATATATTTCTGAAGAAATGTATGAAAATATTTGTTTCTGAAGATGAGAATTCTGTATTAGAAACTCAGAAATAATTTACATATTATTCCCTAAGGTGTAATAACTGGGCTATACTCGACAGAAATTCTATTTCACAGGAATATGTGCATTTAATTGAAAGTTTTTGAAACACCGTTATTGAATTTTGACTTACGATATAGCCAAATACACATTTATATAAAAGAAAACAAACCATATTATCATATTCCCATTTGCAAATATTATGCATCACATATATTTTTTGTATAATTATCATCCTTCCAACATTACATAAATTGATAAATTCCTGCCATCCTTTAAACCTCACCTCATCCTCCATAACATTTTTCTGCATATATTGTTCCCACAATTTCCATTTATTTATATAATTTGCTCTTACCATTTTCTAAGGATCCTATTTCCAGTTCTTTTATCCCTATTGCAATATTTGATACTTCAGATACAGTTGGGTTAGACTTTGATTTCCATTTTCTAATAATTCCTTTTTTGGCAGTCACCAGAATTAAACTTAACAAGGCCTTACTATGGCTTTGTTTATAAACTTCTACTTTCTGTTGCCTAAGTTGTTGTCTTCAAAGTTTTTGTGCTGTGGAGTAATTATCAAAAATACTTGCTTAACATCAATCTTTCTAAACTCTTCCATATTATCTAGGTATTTCCTTTCACCTTTCCCTCTGGTTATTTGTTTTATATTTAGAACCATTGTCAAACAAAATAAGGGACTCAGAAATGCAAGGATATAATTGGTTAGGTAGTCAAGAAAAGTTGGCTTAATTTGCAGATTATATTATTTTGTACCTGATAAATCCAGAAAATGATATTTTAGTGTTGTGGAGCATTTTGAGATAGTTTCAAGTCTTTTCATGATATAACATTTAAGAATGTAAAACAAAGGCTCTAGCCATAAATTATGTACCAACACATGAATTGGTTTAGCAATACACATATTTATGGTGACATGATAAAATGAAGTTTTTCAGAGTATGGATTAAAAAAGGCTTTTGTTATGGCAGTTAAGGATATTTAGGAAGAAACTAAAACAAAAGGGAATACAAAAACTGAGAAGCTGGAAGCTCTTTTTTATGGATATGGATAGTAAAACATAAGCATTGAAAATATTTTAGTCCCTTTAGATGTTCATGTTGATCACTGCTTCATTAGCCTTAGAGATATGGGTTATATCTTGCCAAGGATACAACAGCCAGACAGCTTCCAAAGCTTCAGGGCACCTTTCATGCATTGACACCATCAGGCAGCTCAAACTGACCTGACTAAAAGACAAGTTTGGGTGCCAAGCCCATCAGAGCTTTACTGCAGCTGAAGAGTATGCTCCTCTGTGACTTTTGGGGATCAACATTTGGCTTGGAGCTGTTCCTTTGCTGGGCAGATAACTTCCCTTTGGGGGAAAAACATCTATTTTCTAAATATTGTTTGTGCTTTATCACTTTTCTCTTCAGGAGAGTTATTTTGAAGCTAGGAGTTTTGTGTTTTAATGGACTGTCATGAGACTGTATCGTACTTTTAAATGTGAGATATTTCCATTCCAATTTAAAAATTGTGTAAAGTAATTGAAAACCATATTTCTATGGAGAAAGTGTGTTTATTTTACTTTTTGGGCGACTTGGAAAGTGCTTCAAAGTTCTTTTTACTGTGTTTTTCTGTGAAAAAAGTGACTTTTAAAGAGTTACATTTTCTTTTGGCATTTGCTGCTTGTCTTCCCTGGGAAAAAGGCACTATTTTTGACTTGAACATGAAACTAATTACCGGTCCTATGGTCTGTCCTTCTTCCAGGCACAAAAAGAAAATGTTAAGCAAACAGAATATACCACCACAGCAAGCTAGCAATTTACCTCGGCCACATGTGGGTGAGTCTGCTGTGGCCTTTTGTTGTACTTCAGACTGCTCATCTTTTCCCCCATATCCCTGTGGTCTTGCACCTATAGCCACTATGGCCCAAGAGTGAGCCATGTCTTCAGCGGCTGTTGGGGGTCCCCTCAGAGGGCAGAGGAGAGCCACTCTTGCCAGTCCTGGGAGAGGGAACAGGGAAGGCTTCCCTTTTGTGTCAAAAGCTGTGTTCATCCCTGGTGGCAGTGCTGCTGCTATTAGTAACATTTTTCTTGTCAAAAAGAAACCAAAAACTAAGCATGTGTTTACTCTTCCTCATATTTACTTAGACAGGAGTAATTTACCGCATCTGGCTCGGGGTTTAATTCAGGCTTTTGATTCATTTTGTAAGGTAGTTTCTGGTAAAAGAAAGAGAAACATTTCTTATTCTGAAGAAATTCAAGATTGGGAACTTGAGCAGGAAGATGAAGGGACAAATACAGTGATTTCTCCTCAGATTTCTGATTCAGGCATAGAGGAGGGCTCAGTTTTGATTCTCTCTGTGGGGTATTCTCTTTCTGTGATACTATTGCTAGAATATGCCAATGTTTTCAGAGGGAGAGCACTGAGGTTTCTCAGTCCCTCAGAAAATACTATGTATTGTTAAAGGAATTTCCAGAACCTACACCAATTCCTCTTGTTCTGTTTGCTTTAGAAAAAATGTGTGTTACTGCCTGCAATTCTCATAATAGTCAGTCAGCTGCCAGTAAAAGGCAGATCCAATGTATACAGTTCCTCAGTCTTTTAAATATGTATATGCTATTCCCAAACCTGACTCACCAGCTGTTGTTTTAGTTGATCACACTGCTGCTAAATACTTACTTCATTCCAAGCCTACTTTCTGATAAGAATGGGGAAATTGTTGGTAAGTATGGGGAAAAGTATGTATACTTCTGAAACTTTGATTTTCAGAATTTTGAATCATCAGGCTCCTACATTAAAGTTTGTTCTGATTAATTGTGAAAGTATGAGGAATGTTTTTGGTACAGACTCTTCTTGTAATGAGAAATCTACTTTAAATAATTTTGTTTCATCTGCTGCACAGATTACTGCTCATTGTTTACAATGTGTGTATGACTCTGTTGATACATCTTCCAGGGCTATGGTCACTGGTACTGTTTTGAGGAGGTTTGCATGGCTGCATTCCCAGAAGCATCCAGATGATGTCACAAATGTGATTTTTATTTCCCCCCAGATAGTGATTTAGTTTTTGGTCCCCCTGCTGCAAAGGTAATCAAAACGTATAATGAAAGGTGTAAGCTGATCCAGGGAATCTCTGAGATTTTTTTCAGCCTTCCTTTCCCCAATTTTCAAATGGATTCTTTAACTGCTCATCCAGTTTTGGAAATAAGCAGAATAAACAGTCTCAAAAAATACAGGTAAACAGACATTTAATAAGAAATGGCAAGACAGCTCCAAAAGAAGCCTCCAACCTCACATAACCAAGAACAGTCCATCAAATCTGAATGACTATTCAAGAGACCTTGTAACCCTCCAACTCTGGCCCCTTTTTCTTCCAAGAAGTTTGAATCTCCATTTTAATTTTTGGCAAAAGATGGATGTTATGTTGTCCCATCTCGCCTTCGTTCTTGCAGGTTGGGTTCGGAGCCAATCCTCGGCTCCAACTCAGCTGATTTACTATAGCTTGAGAGCTTTTACTGGCTCTAGGCTACCCCTTATCGCAGCATGCCTAGCGGCAACTACCCAGATCTCATTTGCTGCTTGTGGAGTCGAGATTGCTACCACTGGCTCAGGCTAAGTACTTTGTGCTTTTTTGATATTTATCACTAATTTTCTAATTTGTTGTGGTTGTATTGACTCGTTAGAGTGTGTGCTATCCCCCTTTAGTCTAATGACCCTTTGCTCTGTTGTTGTGGTGCTTTTAGCCATCGTTTTTTCTCCTCAGGCCTTGCTTTCCCCTTAGAGTCCATTTAAATTAGAAGGGTTCTTCCTCTTTCCTCACCCTTTTCTAGGATTGCCATTTAAGTTAGAGGCTCTCCCATCAGGGGAGTCGCCATTTAAATTAGAGGCTCTCCCCTTTCTTTCTTCTCCCTTTAAAAAAAAAAAAACAAAGTTCTTCCTTTTTTGTTGTTGGGTTAACTGTTACAGCCTAGTTACTGTTACGTCTTGTGTGCTGTTAGTTGATAGCTTTCTGTTTTTTCTGGTACTGTGAAAGTTTCCTTGACTAGTGTTTACCACGTCTAAAGAGTCAAAACCCTCTGGTTTTAAAAAAATGTGACTCATGTTGCCAGAAAATGTCCCTTACGGATGGGCACATGAGTTGCGTTTATTGTTTAGGGGCTGTTCACCTGCTGGACTCTTGCTCGATTTGTCACGCTTTCAGTTCCAGAGTCCTGCAGGAGAGAAGAAATAAGCTTATTCTACGTGGCCTCCTGAAGAACCCTCAAGATTCTTCATCTCAGGGTCCTCAGCCAGCAGAAGTGTCTGAGAAAACTCCAAACCATCGGTTCCGAATTTGGAACAGACAAAAATCACTGAGAAGCCTTCTGCTCTGTCAGCTAGCAGCATTGGCTCTGACAAAGCTAAGTCTCCAGCGGCTCCATCTGTATCCTCGGAGCCAGTGCAGACCCATAAGAGATCAAGGCCTCCTTCTTTGGAGCCGGTACACTCTGCCCCACAATCTCCTGTGCTACAACCCAGAGGGGGCAGTCACCGGTCCTCTTCACACTCCTCTCGGTCCTCCAGACTCTCAGATCATGACGTGGAGAGAGTGGTCAACAGGCTCCTCAAGTCATAGACACTTGCTAAATTACTTTCGAGCCCAGCCCATTGGGAATTGGCTCCTTTGGCCCTCCCAGCTTCTCCATTGATTTCTCCTCTGACTCTCTTGAGCTCGGAGCCGGAGTGCATGGAGGTCATGGTGGTGGAACCGTCAGCTCTGGTTTCCTTCTCCCTTATCCATTCCGATGACTGCTCTGATCTCCTTGATGTCTCAGTCCATCGATGGATCTGGGTGCTAAAGCTCTCTCACTGGCTTCAATGGGGTAAGTGGCATTGGACCCTTGTCTGACCCCACTCTCCATCTCGGAGATTCGGTGCAGGTAAGCTCAGCTCCTACATTGGCCTCTGAGCCATCGCTCCTAGTTTGAAGGAGATCTTCGGGCTCTTCGGAGCCTGCAGCTCCTTTGACTTCGGACTGTGGTGCCTTCGACGTGATGATGAGAGTGCTGTCTCCTGAGACTGCTCCACCCTCAGCTCCATTGGCTCCTTCTCCCTCAGTGCCTGTGCCTGCCTTTGTCCCTCCTCCTACCTCCAAGCGTAGGGAACCTATGCTCCAATGGGTGACACCACCTATTGCAAAACCTCCCCCGAACATTCGGAGGAGGTCCCTCAGAAGAAGAAATGTAAGAGGAAGCATCTAGACTCCCCTAAGTCTATCACTTCAGATACAGACTTAGATGAATCGGAAGAGTCCCCACGGTCCCCCTCTGAGGATGTCTCTTTTTTAGACATCTTGGAAATCCATAGACAAAGGGGTGGTTGGAAGTCCCTAGCCCCTTCTGAGGATGAGTCTGTCTACCTGGATGCATTTGGTTCCTGACCCTCCACCTCTAGGGTTTCTCCACCTTTCGACCCACTTTTGTCTGTAGTGAGTCGAAAGGCGTGGATGGTTCCAGAGACCGTGGAACCATTTCCGAGGAGAATGAACAAATGTATTACTGCTCCAGACGATAAGTCTTTCCTGTCCAAAGGGGTCCCTGTTGATGCCATGGTGGTGGCAGCAGCCACTAAGAAGAAACTTCCGGTAACTTCTTTATCTGTCCATCTGATGAACAAAGAGTCTCGTATGATGGACAGGTATGGGAAGCGTATGTTTTGTTCAATGACCTTTACTCTCAGGTTGCTGAATTACTTGTCTCATTTCACACGACTTTAGAGAGATTTCCTAAAGAAGCTAGGAGATACCCTGCAAGATCCTACAGCTAAGGGAGTTGTGAGCAGGGCAGCTTCCCAGCTTGCGACCTTGACTCCATGAGGCTCATATCTTATGCAGCAGATGGAGTGAGTAGGGCAGCAGGTACCAGAGTAGCTTTGTGGAGACACTCCTGGATGTGCCTTTGTCAATTTGCAGAACCTGTCAATTCTTCATTTACCAACACCCTCTTCGATGGCTCATCCTTGTTTGGGCCTCAGGTGTGAACAGGATGGCAAGACTCTCTCTGCTGTAGGAATCCATTTTTCCACTCCATCTAGACCCTGTCCTAAAGGTCAGAAGAGTGGAAAAATGTTGTTCTGAAAATCCCAGGGATCTATGCCTGACACACGTGGAGATTTTTCCTCCAGGGGCAGAGGGGGTAACAACAACAGAAGACACTGTCCTCACAGCAGAGGGGGTCCGCAACAGCAGGGCGACAGAGATACTTTCTCTACTAGGCCCTTCCACCACTCCTGAAGGGAGACCCAGCTGTCCACCTCTGGAGGCAGTTGGGGGCAGACTGTCACTGTACCCAGCAGCCTGGCAATCTATAATGACAGAAACATGCATACTGTCTATAATATCCAGAGGTTGCAAAATGCTCTTTTCTCAGTCCCCCCTCTCAAAAGTCAAACGTTCTATCCCAAATGTTCCACTCAGTCTTCAGGATCATGCAATCCTAGAGGTTCAAAGATTGCTAGAAAAAAGAGCCATCTAGGAGGTCCCCGCAGACCAAATCAGATCCGGAACTTACTCAAGGTTCTTTTTAGTTCCAAAAAAGACAGGGGACTGGAGATCCATTTTGGATGTCAGTAAAATAAACCAATCAGTAAAAAAGATGAAGTTCTGGATGATAACACTGCAGTCCATTCTTCCCTTCTAGGGTGAGGACAATTGGATGTGCTCCATAAATCTCCAGGACGCATACTACCATATAAAAATGGACAGGTAATCCAGGAGATTACTACGCTTCCAGCTGGGAGCCAGTCATTATCAGTTCAGGGCCCTGCCCTTTGGTCTCACCACAGCCTCCAGGGTGTTCACCAAGTGTATGGCAGTGGTCACAGCTCACCTGAGACATCTAGGATTCCAGGTGTTTCCATATCTAGACAACTGGCTCCCCACTGCTACCACCGAGGATCAACTGATCAAAGCATGGGACTGCACAATCCAAACTTGTTCCCAGTTAGGCATCACTATAAACTATGAAAAGTCTGCCTTGTTTCCTTGTCAGTCTGTTACCTTTATAGGGGCAGACGTAGATACAAGACACATGATAACAAAACTGCCTCAAGACAGGGTGTGAACCATTCAGTTTTGTTTTTCATAAAGAAGACCAGAGTTCAGGCAAGACAAGTTTTAGAAGTACTGGGCTCAGTGGCTGCATTAATTATGCTAGTTCCTTTAGCATGCTTCCACATGTGGATTCTACAGTGGCTTCTTTTCGCTCAGTGGTCTTTCCAGGATTTGCCAATGTCACACATGATCTTGATCATGGAATCTTGCAAAAAGGACCTACTATGGTAGCTTGTCTCCCCCCAGGTAACTCTGGGCAGACCCTTTCTAGACCCTATCCAGTAGCCACAGTGACCACGGACATTTCCCAGATGGGGTGGGACATTATCTGGGATGAACTTCTGGCGTTGCAAGCACTTCAAGACTCTCTACCTACAGGATTCATTGCAATCCAGACAGACAATATGTCAGTGGTGTGGTACATCAACAAACAGGGCGGAACCAGATCCTACCCCTTGTGTCGGGAGGCGCTTCAAATATGGCAATGGGTGAAGTCTTCCCAACATCTTCTGATTGCGATGCACATTCCCAGAAAATCCAACGTGATAGCGGACAGGATCAGCAGGGCTATCCTCATGCCTCACGAGTGATCCCTGAAGCAAGAAGTTGCGGACTTGATTTTCCACAAATGGGGCCAGCCATGCTGCGATCTTTTTGCAACTTCCCCGAACAACAAATGCAGCAGCTACTTCACCCTAGTCCCCCCTCCAGGACAGTCACCAAGAAATGCACTTGTTCATAATTGGCGTCCGGGACTACTATATGCCTTTCCACCTTTCCCGCTCATTCCAGAGGTACTTCAGAAAACAAAATCATTGGTTCACAAACTCATCCTCATTGCTCCTTACTGGCCTCGACAGATATGGTTTCTGTTTCTTCGCCATTATCTTCTACTGGAGCCTTGGATACTGGGCCCAGTTCTGGACCTCCTGACGCATCAGTCAGGCGAGCTTCATCCATCCCTCCAAACTCTCAAGATGACTGCTTGGTTACTCCATTTCCAGTCCTAGCCAGGCTCCCTAACATTTTCCCTACTGTACAACACATCCTATTGTCCTCCCACAATCCCACTTCCAGGAGGATTTACACTAGCAAATGGAAGAGGTTCTCTTTTTGTGCCAATAATAATAACATTGATCCCTTTATGGCTCCTGTTCACAAGATTCTTGACTTTTTGGCCGAAACCTTTGAAAAAGAGGCAGCTGCAGCTAGTATTAGGGTCCAACTTGTTGCCATCTCCAATTTTCATATAAGAGACCTGGGTTCTAACATTATGTCCCATAAGTTGTGTAGAGCATTCTTACGAGGTGCAACACTTTTACGGCCCCCGATAAGAGAACCCCCCCCAGGATCTCAACTTGGTTTTAGCTTTGATGGTTCTGCCCCCCTTTGAACCAGCAACATCTTTCCCCCGAAGTTTCTATCTTGGAAAACCCTCTTCTTGGTTGCTATAACCTTGCCTAGACAGGTTTCTGAATTACATGCCTTGTCTATTCGCCCACTGTATCTCATTTTTCACAAAGATAGAGTCTCTCTTAGGACCAATCCTTCCTTCTTGCCAAAGATTTTCTCAGAGTATAACTTAAATCAGTCCATTGAGCTTCCTGTGTTCTTCCCCAGTTACGGCAACAAGGCAGAATATAGATTACACCAACTGGATGTTCATAGACAATAACGTTTTTATTTACATAGGACCAAAGACCTCAGAAAATCAGACCAATTGTTTAAATCCTTTGCTTACAATAAACAAGGTTATCCAGTTTCAAAACTGACCTTATCAAAATGGCTGTCAGACCCAATCAGTTATTCATATAACTGGCATAAAAAGACGCTTCCAAGAAGGCCCAGAGGACATTCAACCAGGGCCTTAGACACCTCTCTTGTCTTCCAAGCTAAATTGCCTTTAGATTCAGTCTGTGCAGCAGCAACATGGGGAAATCCTCATACCTTTATCTCTCATTACAAAGTGGATATGGTCTCCTGGAGTGGGGCATCCTTTGGTTCCACGATCCTGAAGAGTTTGTTCCAGTAAGCCACCCAAGAACCAGGTGCTGTGGTCATGGTCCCAACCAGCAAGAATGAAGGTGAGATGGGACAATATAACATAAAGAAATTATGTACCTACCATAATGTTCCATGTTTGCTGTCCTTCATCTCATCTTCCTTCTTGCATCCCCACCTCCTTCCCCCTTTCTGGAGGTTTGAGAGGAGTTCTGTATTGGTTACACTGGCTGAGTTGCCTGCTGACATACCAGGTTAGTTAACCATGCATTGTCTTTTCCTTTTTCCTTCCTACCTGGCTGTATAAGAGCTTATTAAAAATTGTTTTTTTACTACGTATGTCTAGTGTGGGCTATTACAAACAAGATCTGGGTAGCTGCTGCTAGGCATGTTGGAATAAGGGGTAGCCTCGAACCAGTAAAAGTTCTTGAGCTATAGTAAATCGGTTGAGTCAGAGCCAAGGATCGTCTCTGAACCCAACCAGCAAGAAGGAAGGCAAGATGAAGGACAACAAACATAGAACATTATGGTAGGTACATAACTTCTTTTTTTAGACAAATGGGTTCTGAAGATCATTCATCAAGGTTACAGATGGCAGTAGGAGGAAATTCCTCCCTTCCAGGGGATTATTCCTCATTCTCCACATCAAACTTTTTTGTTTACTTTAGTTCTTCCTCATATACTGTCCCAGGAGTGATGGAATTATTTCCTCCTTCCCAGGTGGGGAAGGGTTTTTATTAAGGGATGTTCTTAGTACCAAAGAAAGAAAATGCTTGGAGACCAGGTCTGGATCCTTCTTTGCTAAAATTGTTTGTGACAGTGCCCAAATTCAAAATGATGACACTTCACAATCTGTTACCTCTTCTTCCTCTTTCAAGTTTTGTGGTAACACTAGACTTAAAAGATGTTTATCACCATATGCCTATTCATCCAGACTTCAGATGTTTGTTAAGGTTTTGTGTGCCTGAACACAGTGTTATTGGTAAATTTCTGCATAGTCTGGTACCTCTTTGGCTTACCCTTTGGACTATCTACTGCACCAAGAGCATTTACAAAGTGTCTAGCCTCAGTTGTAGCTCTTTGCAAGCTACAGGATAGCCACATCTTTCCATATATAGAGGACTTGCTTATCTTTACATTATTTTTCAAAGTGTCAGGAGACTCTCTCTTGGGTGAGAGATCTCTTACACAAGCTGGGATTCCAAGAGAGCATTTAAAAGCCTTACTTGACTCCTTCACACATGATTGTATTCTTGGATTGTGAACTAGTCATCTCAGTTCAAAGAGATTTGCTTCCATAAGAAAAAAATAGATCTATATCTAAATCAGTTTCTAAGGTTTTCCACGCAAACATCAGTCATTGCAAGGGATTTCCTTAGGCTTGTTCGTCTCATGGCTTTTATGATTCTCATGATACCCCTGGCAAGACACCACATAAGAAAGATACAGTGATATCTGAAGTCTCTTTGTTCTTAGCACCAGCACCCTTTGTCTTTTCAAATCCCAGTTCTGGGATTTATCAGAAGACAAATCATTTGGTGGTGACAACAGATATCCTTAAATCCAGGTCTGTTGTTCTCCCTTCCTATTCCAAAGAAGTCAATCACCACAGACACCTTGGACTTTGCTTAGGGTGCACTTTCAGGAGGAATAAAAATACAGGGTGTGTAAAACACCAAGGACAGATGCAAGCATATAATTATCAAAGAGATGCTTACTCTGATCAAGGCATTCAACTGTCTGAATCATCTTTGGTCCCCAGAAACTCTTCAAGTTGTTACAGGCAATACCATCCCATGTGGTATATCAATGAACAGGGAGGAAACAGGTCATACCCCATTTGCAGACTAGCCATGTTAGCTTGGGATACAGCTTCACTGAACAATTTCAGTCTACAGGCATCCTACATTCTGTCAGAGCAAAACTGTGTGGAAGACAAACTGAACAGGATCAAGGCAGATCCTTACTAATAGAAACTAGATTTGATCCATCTGTGGGGAGTTTCTCAAGTAGATTTCTTTACCTCCTGTCTGAACAGTCAGCTGGCAAGATTCTGTTCTAGAACTTCATGTAAGAAGGCCTGGAAGACAAATGCCTTTTCTTTTCCATCGACAGGAATGTTCTTGTATCCATTGTCCTCCAAGATCATTGTGGTGGCTTCCTTCTGGCCCAGGCAACTGTGGTTCTTCCTTCTTTTGGAAATGGCTGAGAGAATTGCCACAAGCTTCCTCACAGACTGGATGTACTTACACATGAACAGAGGTGTTTGATATACCCATTGACTGCCAGGATGATAGGGTCTTAATTCCTGTTCTCTGAGGACGTGCAGGAGGTATTAATGGAGGTAAGAATGCCTGCTACTAGAAAATCATATATTAGCAAATGGAAAAGGTTTTCTAGCTGGTGCCGACAACATGACCAGCACCTATTCAAGGCTAGTTGCTCCATGATTTTATAATATCTTTGTGAGCTACTATCCTATGGCTTTTCTTACTTCTCCATCAAGATTTATTTTTTGTCCATTTCAGCTTGCCTCCCCATGGATACTCCTCTTTCAAACCATTCTCATGTAAAAATATTTCTGACTGGGATTTTATTTAAGAGACCTCCAAGAAAATGGTGGCTGTTCCTTGGGATCTTAGTTTTGTGTTACAGAAGCTAATACTTGCTCCATTTGAACCAGTCTGTCAGGCTGACATGTGGTTCTTGACATGGAAAATTGTTTTATTGATTGCTCTGACTTCTAAAGAGTATTCTGTAGCCTCTCTTATTCATAGGATCATAGGAGGTTACTATGCTAATGGCCCCAGGGCCATTAAAAAGCCTACGCAAGTTCAACCCATGTTCCCAAGGGTGTCGGGTTCAAGCAGACACTAAAACCAGCACCTGCTGCCCCTGTGCAGTAGGGACACAAGTGGAACCCCCGGGGTGAATTTCCAGTTACCCATCCAACTGTCCAAACTGTGCTTAAATAGGGCCAATGAGGGACTTTGTATAAATGAATAGGAAGCATGTTGCAAAGGTTAGGCAACCTCTGTGAGACAAATCTGTCTCTCCAGCAAGTTCTGTTGATGTCATGTACCAGGTTAAGATCCTTTGAGTGAGAGAACCGTTTGCCATTTGACTTGCAAATGTGCAGCATTTCCATTAAATCTGGGTCAGAGATAGCTCTATATGCAAGGCACAGGTTGCCTCTGAGCAGTCTGTATGACACAAAGTAAAGTGACAATGATTTCAGCCTGTCCGCATAAGACAGATCTTGAAGACCCTGAATTTTCTTTGTAAGGAACCTTTGTAATCTCTCCAATTGCTGCAGGGGTTTGGAAAGGAACATACCAAAGGGAGCATAATATTATATTAGTGGTCTGATGAGGGAAGAGGACAGGGCAGTTATAACCTCTTTTTTTTCTGAACACAGTACCGTTATTTATGAAATGAGCAATATAAAATGCCCTTCTTACCACTGTGGAGACATGGTGATTGAAGTTAAGGTTGCTGTCATCCTGTATGCCCAGATCTCTCACTACTGACTGTGCACTTAGGGTATTGCTATTGATGTCGTAGTTTGCAAGAGCATCACCCTTGCCGAAGGGGATGATAATGCATTTTTATGCATTAAGTTTAAGACCATGACTTTGACACCAGTCATTAGTCTGCGTAAGACCTTCTTGCAGGTTGTTGACATTGCTAGGGGTTTCAATGATTGCTCCAGTTTGCAGTCATCAGCAAACTTTGTCAGCCACAATCCTTTAGTTTTAGCCTGTTCTTCAGAGAAATAGATTCTGAACAGTAGGGTTCCCAGAACCGATCCATGTGGAACACCACTGGTTACAGGTCTGCTGAAGGAGGTGGAGTCCCCTATTTTGACTGTATGAGTTCTGTCAGTGAGCCAGTTTTCAACCCACCTGACAATATATGGGTTGATACCCAGCTGGGAAAATGTATTAATAATGCCTGAGTGGGGGATTGTGTCAACGGCCTTGGCTAAGTCTAGGTAGGCTGTATGCTCAGATTTGCCCTTGTCTAGGACTTTGGTGACTGTCTCGAAGAAGTTCACCAAGTTTAACAGCATGATCTCCCCTTAACAAAGCCAAACTGGGTGGGCTCAAGCATTTGGAGATTTCCTATATCTTTGTTAATAAGGTTCATGATTATTTGTTCCATGGCCTTGCAGATAAGGCTGGCCAGGGTGATGGGTCTATATTTCCCAGGGTCCGCAGATGCACCCCCTTTGTGCAAAGGGATGACAGTAGCTGTTTTCCATTCTGCTGGGACAAAGCCGGTGCTTAGGCTGTGATTAGAAAGCATGTTCAGTGGTGATGCTAATTTCTGTTTTAACCCATGTAGAACACAATCTGAGGTGTTGTCTAGTCCCATAGAGGCTGTGCTTATGACCCTGGAGAGGGCATTTTAAAACCTACTTCTCAGAGGTATTATGCGGGGAACAGGTATTAAGGATGCTTTGACGTATATGTGGTGGGGACAGGGGAGTGAAGTTTTCACTGAGCCTGTCAGACAGCAGGTTTGCTATATCCACAGGTTCTGTATATGTAGTACCATTAACTATGAGTTCAGTGTAAATCTGGGCCTTACCTTTGAGGTTACGGATGTAACTAAAGAACACCTTGTGGTTATCCTTAGTTCAGGAAGCTAATTTAGATTTGTTGTTAGTTTTGCTTTTTTTAAGTTGAGGAATGAGCGTTTCCAGATGTTCTTCATTCCACATTGCTGCAGTCCTAACTATTGGGTAGTCCGCTGTCCAGTCGGCCCGAATACCAAAGTATATGGCTGACGTCGGTCAGGGCGCATTACGTCAACGCGTCGTGCGTCAGGTCTTGGCCGACATCATATCATCCTTATCCTTTTTTTGGGCCCGTCCGGATGATGCAGAAGCAAAGCAATTTTGCGAGTGCAGTTCTTAAAGTTTTCTGAGTCAGGAGTCAGACGAATCAAAGTTAGCTAAGTACCCGTTGGGAATAGGTTTTTTTTTTTTTTCTTATAACGGTATTTAACCGATGTCAGAAAAATAACTGTATTTCTTATCTTGTGGGAAACAGATACCCATAGGGATTACCATACTTTGTGTATACCTTTGTTTAGGCCCGAGTTGGATGCTGTTGCTCTTGTGCTAGATTTAACAATTTCAAACAAACGAATTCAAAGAGAAGGTTAGTTAGTGTTTGGGAGCGTTTTAATTTGAGTTGTAATTTGAAATGCCGCCGACTACTCCGGCGCCAAGCTAAAAAAAGCAAAGAAAGATAAAGCAGCAAAACATCGGAGGAAGTCCGGTTCTTTAGAAAACGGTTCTTTAGGAGGAAACTCAAGGTGTTTGAGTTTTTGTCAGGCAGGGTGGGTCTTTACAGGGAGAGGATGTATCCTCTCAGGAATCCTCAGGAAGTAGGCCAGGCTGAGGGGCTTCTTCTTGGCTGTTCTTCTAATCTCTCCTAAGGTGGTCTGGCTTCCCCCAGGGCTTTCTGGAGCTTCTTTGAGGAGCAGGCCTCAGTGGGGTTTCAGGGGGTTCCCTCCCTAGTGTGGTCCTAAACCTTGCCTAAGAAACATATGCTAAAGAAGTTTATGCTTGGTCACGTGGGATCCTGCGCCCCTCCTGATAAGAAGGAGGGGGTGGAACCCTGAGTGAGGAGAGTTTTGAGCAATTTGGGAGGGCTCGGAGTTTTGCTGAGAGACTTGAGGAGTTTTCCTCCTTTCTGATGATGGATGATGTGGATCTCCTCCTTCTCTGCTTCTCTCCCCGAGGATTTTTTTTACTTTTCATCTACATTCCATGAGATGCATTTAAAGGGAAAAGATTTCAAAATTTCTTGGGAAAAGTCCAGGAGGCTTTTTTTAGGCTTTGTTTTTACCCTCCTGTAGGGAATGAGCTATACCTGTGATTTTGAATGTGGTGGAAGATGTGTTTAAGAGGCTCTGAATCCTGATTCTACTCCTCCTAGGTCCTCCAGTTATGATGGTGTCAATAGGGGTAGTTTAGCAAGGGGGCATGAATTTAAACGTCCTAGGGGGCACCCGAGGGCCTCAGCCTCAGGGGCCCTAAAATCCTGAATCCTTCTTAAAAATCCTCAGTGTCCTGGGGATAGATGGGGAAAGAAGGATAGATGGATTTGGAAAGAAAGTGTATACTTCTTCCACTTTAGCCATGAGGGCTGGTGTCAGAGTTGATCACTAAGAAAAATAATTATCTAAGGTCTCTTTCACAAGTTGGTGGGAGTGTATCTGCTCTGGCCGAAGGTAATTGAAGTTACAGGTGGCAGGGGATTAGTTTCAGTGCAGGATGGTTTGATGCTGTGCAGGCCTCCTCCAGGTGTTTGCTGCTGTGGTTCAATTTCCAGCCACTGGCCCTGTTGAGTGTGTCAGATTTGGCTGTTGATGCCTGAGAGAAGGATTTTGGATGCTCCTTTACAGTCAGAAGGAGTGTTGTTTGGTTCCTTTGTGTGAAGATGGTTTGAAAGGTTCGCCTGTTTTTGTTTTAAAGAGAGGACAAGAGCTAAAAATTTTTATGCAAACTGTTAAAAGTTTTTTTGCAGGTGCAGCCTCCTATTCCGAAGTCTACTTGCTGATGATATGGATGGGCTTGGTATGTTTAGGTGAGGCAGTCTAGGGGGGGTCTAGACGCGGGTAGGGGCAGAGCTCAGGGGCAGACTTCTCCAGGAGGGGGGGTCGACCAGTCTTCTGTCCCCAGAGGGGCAGGGGTTTCAGCAGCACGTTCAATGTGACCCCTTTTTTCAGCTACAGTTCATTCTCGGCCTGGCAGCACCGCTGGGAGGAAGGATGTGGATTCTAAAGAAAAGAAAAATTTTTCTTTCCATACCTCTTTTCAAAGGCATGCCAGACATTTCTCAGACAGGTTTTATTTTTCTCAAAGGCCTCTCTTTTTCAAAATGCATGCAGACATCCTCCTCTCAACGCAAAGAGGGGCAGCAGAGATCTGTCCTGTTACAAATCAGGGGGGGTATTTAAGCCAGGAAAACGTGGGGGGCCTAGGGGGATATTATCTCGTTCCTAGTACCAAAGAAGGGGAAACCAAGGGAGACGTGGAATTTCGGATTATCTTACCTACAAACTTATCTGGACATTCTAAGCTCAAAATGTTGACGCACAGGAAGCTTTACCTCTTGCTGGGCAAAGGCTAAGTTCAAGAACTTATAATCTCAGATTGCAGATTCATCTGCCTATAAGACTGTTGCAGACTAAGTATCTGCTGCTTAGAGTATTCTTTGAGGTGTCTCTCTCTCATTTGCCTTTGGCTTGTCTACATCATTTCTTCTATTTTCAGGCTAAACTGGCTTCATTCTATCTGATGAAGGAAGACTCAGGCTCTACAGCATTTCTAGAATTACTTGGAAAGCATTTTTGCCTGATTCAAATGAAAGAAAAGACCTTCTAAGGTATTCTGTGGAGCACATAGCAGTGTGCTAAGATACCTGGGTATTCTGGCTAACCTTAGTGTAAGTCCAGTCTAGTACAGCAAGAAGAATCTTTTCTGGTACCTTGACTAAACAAAGCTTTTCAGTTGCCTTTTTTAACGGACAAACAAAAAATGGGCTCTTTGTTGGCATCTTGTATTCATCTCTTTCAGTCCGGATGCTTGTAAGGACAGTCAATCAAGCCTTGGGCATCAGGCTGGGATGGACACAGTACTGCTGTCAAATGGCCTGCAATTCAAAAAATACCATGGGGAAATCAAAATGTATACAATTTGCTGCCAGAGGGATTGTCTGTCAAAAAAATAATATACATTCTAAAAAAGGATTTTTGTGACTGGGCTCAGGAGCTCAGTAGGACTCTGGGGACCTCATCCGCCAGAGTATGTAGTGCGACAGATAACGTGGCCTGCCTCAGACAAGCATTGGGAGTCACCTAGTTAGGAAAGTGGATACAAGACAAGTGGCCTGACGTGTCCACAGCATCTACATTCAAACATGAAGGAGAGATACAGACAAGGAAACAATTATGTATTTCAAGGATCAACAGGTCCAAAGCAGGTGTACAACATAACAGAGAACATTGCTGTCTTAAGGTACAGGTTTCTGCAATGAACTATGCATTCTACCCAGGCCGCAGGCAAGTGTGTGGGGTTTTCCAGACATGGCGGAGTTAGCATCTCCAACAAACCAGTCAGGAGGTTTCTCACGGGAGCAATAGAACTGTTTATCTTCATGGTTGAAGACAATGTGTTTTGTTTCAGTCTCCAAACTCCCAATCATGGCCTCGTTTCCACCAAACCCAAAATCATGAAAGGTGCTTCTAGAGTCAGACAAGACAGCACAGTCTTCCACAGCTGCCAAAAGTTTTTGGCAAAGAGCAGCCATGGTTGAGCTTAACGGCTGCTCTTTTCTTTCAGTTTTATTTTAAAGGGATTGTTAATTTAGCCAGGATGATTTTTACAATCAAGGTGCTCAAAAAGTCAGACTTCCTCTTTTCAGAACATAACAATAGCTCCATTTCTGTTTGCCTCAAAGAGTGTCCATTACTGTTCCTCAACAGACTTCTTTTGTGATTGTCTTACTCCTGATTCTGTTTTGAAGAAAGTGAGTCGAAACCTTTTGTCTCAAAGTTTTATTCCACTCTTCCAATCAAAATTTGAAGAAATTTATTTCCTTGAAGTATGTAGGTACATGGAACTGAGTTTTGGGTTAAATGTGCAGCAAACAATCAGAGACCTAGTGAGCCAAAAGCAATTTCAGCTCAATAAAATTGTACTGTTTTGTTCATTAGCTTTCAATTTTAAGCATCAGTGAGCCAAATTTGAGTGTATTTCTTCAATATCTATGAGAGTTACTGCTCAATATCTTTGCCTTTCTTTGGAAAAGATTGGCATCTTCTTTTATTCAGCTTACTTCTTGGGCAATTTCCATAATTGTTTTTTTGATCTGCTTGTTGTTGCTTTGGATCTTTTTTTTTAAAAATTTTTTTCTATTGTAATACTTTTTGACTCCGTGGAGGGATCTCACTTTGTTGGTTGTTAGTACTCTAATAACCTTAATTTCTCCTTTGCACCTTGAATTGAAATTTTTGTCATGAAGATCATTTTTTGTTGGGATGCTTATTTTTAAGGGTTAATGAGTTATCCAGGGAACAGACAGTGGAGCCTTTTTGCCTACTCATGGCATAGGGTTATTTTACTTACTAATCTAAGAGGGCAGATTACTGTATAATCTAGTTTGGCTTTGCACACAAAGGATTATTCATTTGCCTAACTTTTGGTTTCATTTTTCTAGGGTTTTTACAGATGCAAGGACTCATTTTGTTTCTTTTGAAACTTTTCCTATTTGGATTGGACGATTTTAGGCTATTTCAGCAGGGCTTTATTTCTGCATTTTCAGTTGTTATTCCGTTCTCAGTTCAAGGCAAACTATTTCAGGTGGATTGCGTTGCATTGCAGGATGTTATTCCCACAGCTGCAAGGGAGATGTGTAGGGATTATTTTGGGCTGGTTTAGGGCCACTGCCACTTGTCAGTTCCTGGTTTAGGCAAGCTTCCTCATGATTCATTTTGAGGGGTTGGTTTGGAGTTCAGTGATTACCACAATAGTTATTCAGACCTTCCTTCCTACTCTAAGTGTAGGGTCCTTTTTGCCACTGCTATTTGCAAGGCAGATTGTTGGTTCAGCAATGTGGAATGTTTGATGTCCTCCTTCCTGCAATCTTTTGGATTTATTCTATATTGTTTTTAAATTGGAGTTACTCCCAAACATAGTTTTGTTTATTTGGGGTGGTTGTAATGTAGGGTTTCGGATTTTCCACATTGCTATGTTCCACTTACCCTCCCTCCTCTTTTCCTGTATTTTAGGGGCCTTTGTGTAGTGAGTTATATTCTCGGTCTTTTCCATATATACTTATGCCATTACTTTTGGTGGTCATAATACATGAATACCGGCGTCAGCTCCTACTTTGGTATTGGGGACTCTGACATCTGTGATAGAAAAGATCGGACGATTGTCGCATCATGATTAGCAGCCCTTTTGAGGCCATTCATTTCTATTCTTAGAGTGCAATTTCTTTCTCCTTTTGTATAGCCTATTAATGGCAGTTGTGGTTTGTTTTTCCTTGAAGATCTTGCTTTGGTTCTTTCAGGTATGGGAGTCAATACAGTTGTACAGGTGCTTGTGTAAAGCATTGGTGTATAACTCAGCATAGGTGTCTGTTCCATCAGTGGGGGAGGGGCTATGAAGCTATTTATGCTGTCACGTTAGAGGCTGTAATTGGCCTTGGATAAGTTTTTTAGTCTAGTTGTTGCTAAGGGGAGTCTTGTGTTATAGTTACTTCTAGTGAGACTGATATTAGGTCAGATATCACCATTGGGGGTGGTGCAATGGTCCCCCATGTTGGTGAGCACCAAATCAAGGATGTTTGAGCCCCTTGTGGGCATGTCAACCAGCTGGTCCAGGGAATTGGAGTTAATGAAGTCCAGAACCTTTGGGCAAGTGAGTTAGAACACTTATAATTTACCCAGTCAATAGATCGGTAATTAAAGTCACCCAAAACCAGGGTGTTTAGTTTTATCTTGATTGACTCAAGTAGCTCCAAGTAGGCTTAGTGGATGCCCTGATTCATGGAGGAGGTCCTGTAGCTGGCAATGATCTGAAGAGGGGTCTTACCTACAGTCAATTGCACCTGAAGTAATTCAAGGGAATCTTGCTGTTTAACCAATCTAGAGGTGTATTTATCTTTAATGAATATTGATACACCACCTCTTTTAGTTCGGTTGCCTTCAGTTTGTGGTCTGAACATGTGGAAGGAAATGTAACTTGGTATAGGTGGGGTCCTTTCCACATTCTTAAACCAGGTCTCAGTGACTGCATGAATGTCAGCATCTTCCAAGATGAGGACTGCTTCCAATGAGTACAGTTTCTGGTTTAGACTTCCAGTGTTTAGCAGCATAACCCTGAGGTTGTTTTTAGAGGGTATTTTTACATCAGGAATTTTGTTGTTGTGATATTGCCTAAAAAAGACACTATGGTGGTGGCATTAGCAAGTAAACTGAAATCCCAGGAGTGACAAATTAAGACCATTTCTGGCAAAGCATCGAGGTCTGTTGACCAGACTAACAGATACTGAATCCCTTGTGAATGACATCAGAAACTAAGCCAATTGCTGAAGTCAGTCATTTTTTTGTTTGTATTGAGGTATCATCCTAGGCAAAGATAAAATGCTGCTTAAGGCTAGGGACATACCTGCCTGAGACACATAATTAGAGAGCTCAGCCATGTCCCTCTTCATATAGTCCATTGAGGTATGTCTCAAGTCATCCACACCAACATGGACTATGATAGAGTCATAACAGTGCCTTTTGTTGAGAGACTTGAGTGCAAGTCTGATGTGGTGGATCCTGACAGATGGCTGACAGTGACATATTCCTTATCCAGCATGGTGAGAGGGTCATCTGTGTCTCTCACAATGGAGTCGCCTATGACTAAGATGTTTGTTTTTGTGTTATGCCTTAGGGGCTTGACTGCTGAGACACTGGTGTGTTATATATTATGTGTACTATGTTCTTCAGAGGCTGTATTATGTGAATTGTGCTTGTGTTTGTGTTTGAGGGGTCTCTGATGTTTAGATAAGCTTCTGGTAAGGACCTCTGCATATGTAGGTTTATGTATTGTCAGTTTGGTGCAGTAGGTGAGGTGAGGTGTGCATGGTGACAACCTGCTTAGTATCAGATGAACTGACTGGTGAGTCAGAGAGACTGGATTCTAAGTTCTTGATATAGATGCATCTCTTACATAGTGAATTTGTGTGGACTAGAAGTGGGTTATCAGTGTACATGAGGCAATTGCTACATTGCCTCAGGATGCCTGTGTCGACCAGGCTGGTTGGACAAACTGTGGGAAAGTGTCCGTCCATAATGCTAGGTATTAAGTTTCATTTATTGGCCATTTCAGCATGTCTGCCCATGGATCCTCTTGTTTAAATGCACTTTCACAAGAAACTGTTTTGAATGGGGTTTTGCACAAGAGGTCTCCAGGTAAAGCATTGGCCCCTCCTTGGGATCTTAATTTTGTGTTACAGAAGCTAACACTTGCTCTGTTTGAACCAACTAATTTGGCTGACTTGAGGTTCTTAACATAGAAAACACTTGTACAAATTGGTCTGACTTCTACAAGAAGAGAGTCACAAGTCATCACTTCCCTTTTATACATTGTTAAAACAACATCACAAAATATTCAACTGCTGCCACTTTCAAATAAATAAATTAAAATAACATTTAAAAAATATTAACCTAATATTGTATCTATGCTAAAAAAAACATCAAATGAATAACCCCATACAACAATACAGAACATGTACATAAAAATTATATAAATTACATATAAAATTTAATGTAAAATGTCATTATTATTAATTAAATGTTCAAAGCTGTCTGTTTCAACAGTGGAACAATAGATATATTGTCATTAATTCCTGGAGTATTTCTGGTTTTGAGCCTCAACTGCCACTTTTTCTCACTCATCTCTAAAGCCAATTTGTGGTTACTATCCCTCTGATTCTTGACCACCCGTTCAATAATAAAAACCAAAAATCTTTTAAAATTAGTGCAGCCCACTGAATGGTTATAAAGTGCATTAACAGTTTTCTTGTTTTAATATCCCTAACATGCTCGGCAATTCTATCCTTAAGTCTACAGTGGTTTTCCCCACATAGAATGCCAAGCATGTAATACAGGTTGCTATATATACCACATTAGTAGAGGTTGCAAGTACATCTCCCAGGACATTCAAGGGTCCGGTGGTAACCCTCCACAGCCACATAAGGGCCATCATTGATAAATTTACAATAGTTACAATGTCCACATTTAAACATCCGAGACTTATAGTATTTAGTTAATTTTGACCCATTGGTTTCAAGCAGGTCCTTAACATTTTTAATAGGGTAACCTCTGTTCATAAACATTTCAATCAATTTGTATATCTCATTTCTGAATTCAACATCATCACTAATCAATCTTGATTCTGATGCCAATTGCTGAAGTCAGTCATTTTTTGTTTGTATTGAGGTATCATCCTAGGCAAAGATAAAATGCTGCTTAAGGCTAGGGACATACCTGCCTGAGACACATAATTAGAGAGCTCAGCCATGTCCCTCTTCATATAGTCCATTGAGGTATGTCTCAAGTCATCCACACCAACATGGACTATGATAGAGTCATAACAGTGCCTTTTGTTGAGAGACTTGAGTGCAAGTCTGATGTGGTGGATCCTGACAGATGGCTGACAGTGACATATTCCTTATCCAGCATGGTGAGAGGGTCATCTGTGTCTCTCACAATGGAGTCGCCTATGACTAAGATGTTTGTTTTTGTGTTATGCCTTAGGGGCTTGACTGCTGAGACACTGGTGTGTTATATATTATGTGTACTATGTTCTTCAGAGGCTGTATTATGTGAATTGTGCTTGTGTTTGTGTTTGAGGGGTCTCTGATGTTTAGATAAGCTTCTGGTAAGGACCTCTGCATATGTAGGTTTATGTATTGTCAGTTTGGTGCAGTAGGTGAGGTGAGGTGTGCATGGTGACAACCTGCTTAGTATCAGATGAACTGACTGGTGAGTCAGAGAGACTGGATTCTAAGTTCTTGATATAGATGCATCTCTTACATAGTGAATTTGTGTGGACTAGAAGTGGGTTATCAGTGTACATGAGGCAATTGCTACATTGCCTCAGGATGCCTGTGTCGACCAGGCTGGTTGGACAAACTGTGGGAAAGTGTCCGTCCATAATGCTAGGTATTAAGTTTCATTTATTGGCCATTTCAGCATGTCTGCCCATGGATCCTCTTGTTTAAATGCACTTTCACAAGAAACTGTTTTGAATGGGGTTTTGTACAAGAGGTCTCCAGGTAAAGCATTGGCCCCTCCTTGGGATCTTAATTTTGTGTTACAGAAGCTAACACTTGCTCTGTTTGAACCAACTAATTTGGCTGACTTGAGGTTCTTAACATAGAAAACACTTGTACAAATTGGTCTGACTTCTACAAGAAGAGAGTCAAAAGTTATCACTTCCCTTTTATACATTGTTAAAACAACATCACAAAATATTCAACTGCTGCCACTTTCAAATAAATAAATTAAAATAACATTTAAAAAATATTAACCTAATATTGTATCTATGCTAAAAAAAACATCAAATGAATAACCCCATACAACAATACAGAACATGTACATAAAAATTATATAAATTACATATAAAATTTAATGTAAAATGTCATTATTATTAATTAAATGTTCAAAGCTGTCTGTTTCAACAGTGGAACAATAGATATATTGTCATTAATTCCTGGAGTATTTCTGGTTTTGAGCCTCAACTGCCACTTTTTCTCACTCATCTCTAAAGCCAATTTGTGGTTACCATCCCTCTGATTCTTGACCACCCGTTCAATAATAAAAACCAAAAATCTTTTAAAATTAGTGCAGCCCACTGAATGGTTATAAAGTGCATTAACAGTTTTCTTGTTTTTAATATCCCTAACATGCTCGGCAATTCTATCCTTAAGTCTACGAGTGGTTTTCCCCACATAGAATGCCAAGCATGTAATACAGGTTGCTATATATACCACATTAGTAGAGGTTGCAAGTACATCTCCCAGGACATTCAAGGGTCCGGTGGTAACCCTCCACAGCCACATAAGGGCCATCATTGATAAATTTACAATAGTTACAATGTCCACATTTAAACATCCGAGACTTATAGTATTTAGTTAATTTTGACCCATTGGTTTCAAGCAGGTCCTTAACATTGCTACCTCTACTATAGACTATATGTGGCTTGTCACCTAGTTTGTGTTTGAGTACCATGTCAAAGCAAATGTCCCAAGTGGACTGCAAGATATTTAATATTTTAAGACAATCATAGTTATATTTCACTACCATAACCTTATTGTCATTTACTTGTAATTTATTATTGTCATTTGTAGAACTGGAATCTCGCATCAAAATTGGACAAAACACAGTGGATCTTCTCCTATAAACTTCATTTTTGATGTGCAATAACATTTTAATAGGGTAACCTCTGTTCATAAACATTTCAATCAATTTGTATATCTCATTTCTGAATTCAACATCATCACTAATCAATCTTGATAATCTACACATTTGACCCTTCACAACTCCCCTCTTCTGATGGGGGGGATGACAACTGTCATAATGTAGCAACACATTGGAAAAAGTCGATTTCCTAAATATTGTAGAGGTCATCTTTTTTCCTAAACAGAATGTCCAGGTAATCAATCTCAGAAGGATGAATTCTATGGGTGAAAGATAAATAACTAGTACTACTGTTCAAAAACTGCTAAAATTCATCCAACTCAATTTCAGTACCTCTCCATAGCACAAGTATGTCATCCAAAAATCTCAAATATTTCAATACTTTGTGCATGAATCTAGACTTAAACACAACCCGATTTTCCCAATCCAACAAAACCAAATTTGCAAAAATAAGGGCACATTTCACCCCCATTGCAACCCCCATAATTTGCCAAAAATATTCCCCTTCAAAGAAAAAAAAATTGTTTTCTAAAACAATTTCCATAAGTCTGTTGACAAAATTAACTTTAGCATCCGATAAAATACCAGAAGCAAACAAACATTTCTTGAATGCTTGTATACCTTCCGCATGGGGGATCACAGAGAATAAATTGACCACATCAATAGCAACAAACATCACATTATCAATTGACCCCACATCTCTTAACATCTTAAGATAGTGCCATGAGTCTTTAAGGATATGGTCAATTTTAACTGTAACAGATTTACTATAGGGGTCAATATAAGCAGCTAGTAGTTCTGTTTTAGAGCCTTTGGCAGCAACAATAGGTCTAAATGGGGGGTAGTGTACACACTTGTGAATCTTTGGTAATCCAAAGACCACGGGAATAATGGGCTCATCAACTGTAAGGTATTCGAGTTCAGTGCTATCAATTATATCCTGACAAAAGGCATCAAACAACTCATTATCAGTCTTAGAGTAAGAACAATATGTCTCGTTCCTGGAAACCCTTGAATAGGTGGACGGGTCATTCAAAATTCCAAACATCTTAATACTGTAATCTAAGTTTGACATGACCATTATCCCCCCCCCCCCTTTATTGGGTTTCATGAACCTAGTAGTCTTATTGTTTTTCATGTCAAATAATGCCACCCTTTCTTTTTTATTGAGATTGTCAATAAAATTCCCTTTTTTGGCACATTGTTTCCTAAATTCAGTTTCACATAATGATTCAAACATCATAACATTCTTGTGATAAGATGGAATAAATGTACTAGACCTTTTCAAACCAGCCATTATGTTCATATTGTCGTGTGGCAGTAATAATTTTAAATTCAGTTGGTGTGTATAGAGTCGCAAGTTCAACAATAAAGAGGCAATATCATTTTTGTAAGTTGGAACAAATGACAAACCTTTACTCAACATCTCACATCTCACAGTGTGTAGAAGTCAAATCCAAGTCAGTGAAATTATACACCTTGAATCACCATGCATCAAAAGGTTAACATTATTGTTGTGTGTACATTCAAACATTTCAGGTGTAAAATTGACATTTTCGTAACACTCTAGTAACGGTAATTCACACTCCCTCTCCCCTTCCATCCCCTCTGGTTGTATGTCCAACGATTCTGCTGGCCATAACCCTTCTGGACATTCTGTTTCTTTAAACGTTCCATTCTCCTCGGTAATGGGGGGGGTTTCTAAAAAACGTTCATCATAACGTTCAGAATTATACATGGACTTATCCCTGTTGTTAACAGTGCCATTGACCTGAATATTGTTTCCCCTTTTTGAATGAAATTCCTCATTCCTAACATTTTCATTACTAGAAGTTTCACTGTGACCATCCTCAACATAATTGTTAACATAAACATTTCTATTAGAGTAATCACGCGTCATGTTGTATTTTAGCTTGTTTTGTTGCAATATTATCTTTCACAAATTTCTGTAAATTAGACACAATTTTGAGTGTATTTCTCTTTATACTCACAAAACAATAAATCACTAGTTATAGTGGAATTAAAGAAAACAATGTCGTGTTTCAATTTAGTCAATTTGGTGTCATTGTCCTTCATAGTGATACGCATTACCTCTAAACCAGTTATGTCAAAAAGTTCCACAAGTTCCTTAAATGCTGGCGATCCCTCGTCGATACCAGTAGGTAACTTTCACAAATGAAGCCCCTTCGGTACTTGTTTCAATCTCACAGATTCTGCCAAAAACGCATTATCCAACTGCAGGCCATTATATTTCCGACATGTTTTCTCAAAAGTACCAAGCTGTGAGTTCAATGACCCCACGTTGTTCTAGATGACCCAGGCTCATTCTCAAGTGAATTAGAAACACCTTCCATCAAACACGGCCTGTCGAGAGCAAATTAACTAAGTTCCTGTAATGCTGGTAACACCCTTGACACTTCTGCAGTACTCTTGTTAGCTGGAGCAGCAGTTAAATGAGCCGGAAGTTTGTTGACGGTGTCTGTCAACTCTTTAATCAGTAATTCCCTAACAAAAATGCAGAGTAATCACTGAATCACCATTGAGGTGTATATATATATATATATATATATATATATATATATATATATATATATATGTTTTTCTTGAATGTATATAACACATATAGTCAAGGCTACTGCAGCATATTTTTAGGAGAAGCTGTGGACAATAATTAACTATTTGAAAGAATTTATCTGGGAGGGGAAGAGGGCAAGAGTTGAGTGGGATAAGTTGCTCCTTCTAATCGAACAAGGTAATCTAGTACTACCTGATTTGAAAGGATATTTTAGAGCTACACAGTTAAGGCTCATATACATGCAGATGGTTATAATTCAAAATGGAAAGGGATGATGAAGCAGGGGTGGAAGTTCAAGAAATAGAGAGCGACTGAGATTTTGTATGCACATCCTAGGGAAAATAACCATATAGAATATTATATTCATAAAGTATTAGAAAGTATTCCAAAACTAAGCCAACTTAAGAATGGAGAAAGGAGATATTACCAGTTGAGTTGGCTGGAAGTAGGGGTACAGAAAATAGGCAAGAGGGAGCTGGAATTTATTGAGGAAAATTGGCAAAGGGGCCAATATGTTGTGAGCAAATAACTAGAGTGGGAAAGGTAATAGAGTAGGATGAGGCCAATAATATATTTGGACTGCAGGCTAGAGACTACCTTCCCTACCAGGGAGTAATATCAGAACATAGGCAAAGAGAAAAGGACAGGGGAGTCATAAGTGAAAGACATAAATTTTTAGTTGAATCTAGAACAGAAGCTGCTGTTAAAAAAGGGTTAATTTGTAGGGCATATAAAATATTGCATGATAACAGTTGGAGAGGAGGTTAGAAAAGATTGTGAAGAGAGACTGGAAAAATAATGTAGAAGAGAACGATGGGAAGACATATGTATGGCTCACAAATATGCAACGAATTCCAGAAGGTTTAGGATCTTTAGATATTTGCATACCCCAAACAGACTTCAAATATTTTTCCTCAGATAGATAGAAATGTTGGAGGTATAATGGGGAAGAAATAGGTAACTGGGAGCATATGTATTGTGTGTGTAATGAGATGGCAGATAATACATTGTAGTATGTCAAAAATATTGGGTGAGCAAATGGCTGTAACTAAGGTAAAGATTATTTTGACCTGGGACATAGGAACTGAAATCCCTACAAATAGTAAGGCTTTTTTAAGTTTAATTCTGTTGGCTGCCTAAAAAGCAAATAGTATAAATGGAAATCAAAGTCTAAACCAACTGTATTTGAAATATTGAGTACTATAAAAGAGGTGAAAGAACTGGAAGAAGGATATTTTGAAAAAGTAAGGAGCAATTTACATTGAAATAAATGAAAAATGAGGGAGCAATATATGCAGAATAATGTTGAATAAGAGGAGTGAGGTTTAAGGGATGGCAATAATTCAGTAATTTATGTAATGTTGGATGGATGATAGTTACAAAGAAAAAACATGTTACACAGAATATATGTAAATGGAGAAATGTTAATATAGTTTGTTTACTTTTGTGTTAATGTATGTTTGCCTATGCTAAGGCTACTGCAACAGTGATCATTTTACATTTCCTGTTATGGTAAGTTTACTATTGTTGGCAGGAAATAACCTATATATCTAAGGCTACTGCAGCAGTGATCATTTGAACATTAAATTCTAAAATAGGTTTACTTACACAACTTTTTCTGTAGAGAAGTAAAATATTACCAGAATATGTTTTTGATATCTAGATAAAACTCAAATGTTTGATATTTTTTTGAGAAAATAGCAGCAACTGGTTAAGCCTTTCCAGTGCCTGATTTGAAGGTAAATCCACTCAGAAGACCAGGTGATTTAGAGCTATGTCATTGTGAAAAAGAAAGAGATGTAAAAAAGAAAATAAAAAGCTAATGATCTGGTGGGGAAGAGTCTTGCAGTTGGTCAGCAAGAAGCAGTTCAAGTTTCATCTTTTGGTAGAGGAAAGGGTTCTAGTAATTTAAATGAAAACAAAAATAAATGAAGCACATTTAGAGGTGCTTAAAATAAATGAGAAATTAGAGGAGTATATAAAGGCATGTGACAAAGTCCTGGAAATAATAGAAGAAACTTTAAACAGCTATGTTGATAAGCTGATGAAATGGCAGAAATCAGGGGCTGAAATGAAGGAAAGACTGACTAAATATGGCATTTTTCAAGAAGGACTGTTTCAAAAATTAGTAAAGTCAAATGACAGAACACTCAAAGAAAAATGCAAGATTTTCTGCTATATCAGAGAAGCTGGAAGGAATTCATTTAATTAATTTTATGAAAGTACAAATAGGAAATTGGACTTGTATTCCATAGCAAGATTTGTTACCTGAAATGGCACAAAGTGTGTATGCTCCATATTTGACAATGAGAAATAATCTAAGACCCATAGTGATAAAGTTGCAATCATAACAGCCGAAAAATCTGCTTTTGCCAAAATTGTTACAGAGTGGAAATGTATTAACAACTGGGGGCACTAGAGTATTTATGGAACATAATTTCGCACTGTACACTAGGCAAAAGGAAAGGGAATTTATCCCTATAGTCAGGGGATGTTGAAATGCAGGTGTGAAATTCAAGTTGTTATATCTAGTTATTTTTAGATTTATTTTTCCAGGAGGATCAAAGACATTTTTGAATGCAAAGGATGCTAAGGATGAAATTAAAAAGTTTATGCAACAAAGAAAGAACTAGCATACTGAAGGGCACTATGCTTACTGTTCTTCTGATAATAGCAAAGCCCTTTGAGAAAACTTGCTAGTGAAATGTTTTCCATTGTTCCAAAGGAAAATGACTGAGTGACAGAAAAAAGCCAGGAGCTGACTGGAAAATCAGCATTACCTTGGATTCAGAGCTGAGGCTGGTGGTGGAATGGTCAAGATAACAAAGAAGAAGACTTCTATGAAAAGTAATGTGAACATAGGAAATACGTGGAAGAATTATAAAGTATAATTTCCATAAAGTGCAGTGGGAATGTGGAAACTGTGCTTGTGCAAGAAAGTGCCCAAAAAGGCTGGGAGTTTGTTGACTGTGTTAAAATGGTAGTTGGACTCTAAAGCATAATTCCCACTTTATTATCAGTGTATAAAGGTACAATGAACTATGTAAATGTAAATTAAAAATTTTTGTTCTTATTAAAATGTATATAATGTCATGAATTAAACTGCTTATTGTATTGTAAATGTGTTTAGTATGCAGAGGTATTTTAAATGTGAGATGGGGGAGTCTCATCAGTGACTGCTCTTTATGCTAGTGATGCTAAAGTAAGAAAGTGTATTTTTATTGGAATGTATCCAGGGTATGTACTGTAACAAGATAAATCTTGCATATAAGCAATATAATGTTGTCATCTTGAGCTGCTGGAGGAAAAGTGTACTGCTCATGTTATATGTGCATTAAAATATAATAATTCCCCATGTTTTTATACAGGTGGAAGTACAAACAAGCATACTTTTCTAAACAAACAGTTTAGAAAATAGAAAGCATGAAAAGTGGTAGCTGTTGTATTTGAAAAGAGCTGGTTATTGCATTTGTAAAGTTATTCATTATTTTTTTTATTTTTTTTGGTTTTCCACCAAGCGCCAGCAATGGGAAACACTATATCTATGGGTGCAGGCATAGAGGTGTGTTGCTAATTTATAAGGACATGTCTAAAGTATATGCCCTACGACATTTGCATAAGAAACATCATGATTAGTATTTAAAAGGGGACTGGCAAGTAGTTTCTCATCAGTTAACATGAGAACATGCAGGTTATTTCACATATGATAGGGAAGCAGAGATAGGACAAGGATGGATGGTATTGGCAAAAGGGGGGCTCAGGCTGTAACATGTGCTTCCAGCATGATTAAGCCTAATTTTAATACAGGTAAAGCCTCTGGGTATAGCTGTCTGTTTGGGGCAACTGCCTCTATATAAAGAGTTAACTTCCTTTTCTTAGAAAGTACATATGGTTTTGTTTGTTTGCTGTGAGTTAAAATGGGTTGAGAAGTCTAAAAATGTTTTAAAAAAGGTTTCGTATTTCTTGAGTGTTTTATTAAAGCAAAACATCTGAGAACTGTGACATGGGTTCAGACAGATGACAAGCAGAAGCTCAGTTGTAAAAATTTATTTAAAGAACTCTCATACAAATATATGAAAGTAATATCTTCTTATCAGTGTGACTTCCTTGTCAATTTTATCATGGAATGTCAGTGGTATTGTAGATATAGACTAAAAGCAAAGAATGCTGATGTATATATTAAGGCGTGTATAGTACACATAGCAATGTTACAGGATACACATTTGGATAAAGCATGTGAATTTGCCAAATAAAAGACTTCAGAATGGATATTCATCAGAGTATCTGGGACAAAGGAAAACCTGGTAATAAGACTGATTGTGAGAGGGGCCCTGATAGTGACAAAAGACAAAAATGAATACAATAATGGTAGATTTGTGGTAATAAGGGGTTATTGGCAGGGAAGGAGGATTACACTGGTATGTATTTATATTCTACATAAAACTACTGTTATGGAGCTTAAGAGAGAGTTTGGGGAGAAACAATTAGCATGTTTCTGGTACTTTTAGTTTTATATACAAGCCAGATACATTTTTATGAACCAGAAGAGAAGTTGTAGACCATAATTAATAAATAATTTAAAGAATTTACTTGGGAGGGGAAGAAGGCAAGAGTTAAGTGGGATACGTTGTTTCTCCCCATAGAACACAGTGGTTTAGGCCTACTTGATTTGAAATAATACTATAGAAATATGCAGTTAAGGCTCATATACATAACACAAATGTAAGGTTATAAATCAAGGTGAGAAGTCATGATGATAAAACAGAAGGAGAGTTCAAGAAATAAGGTAAGTGCAGGTCTTTAAGGAGAATATCAACATAGTGAATATTATCTTTATAAATCAGGAGAAAGTATTCTAAGAACTAAGCCAGCACAGAAATGAAGAAAGGAAGGGGATTTTACTAATAATGATGAGTGCAAGTAGGGCTGTAGAATATAGACAAGAATAGTCTGGAGTTTATTAGAGATAATTTGCAAAGGGAGCAAGTAAATATGGGGAAAAAAGGAATATTGTGAGATGAAATCAGTTGGATGTTTGGACTGCAGGTTAGAGAATATGTAACCTGCCAAACACTGATAACTGAGTATAGGCATAGAGAAATGGAAATGGGGGGTGTAAAGTGAAAGTCCAGCTTTATATTTTTGTTGGGCCTAGCATAGAAGTTGCTGTTAAAAAGGGATAATTAGTACAGTATATAAAATATTGCATGATAACTTTAAGAATCAATCAGAAGTACTAAAATATTGGTAAGAGAGAATGGGAAGGCAATATACAAAGTTATAATGGGAAGACGTCTATATGACTACAAACTATGCAAGAAGGTCCAGAAGGTTTAGGATTTTGTAAGGAAGTGTTTGCATTAGTATTGTATACCCCAAGCAGACTTCAAAGATTTTGTTTTTGTCAGGAGGATAGCAAGTGCTGGTGGTGTAATTGGAAAAAGAGAGGTAATTAAAATCAGGTTTTTGAGAATGTAATGAGTTGACAGATTTAGAGTACTTTGTTTGAAATGTTGGGAGAGCAAATGTTACTAACTAAAAACATGATTCTTTTGAGCTCAGATATAAGATCTGAATTGCCTCAATATATTAAGACCTTGCTAAGTTTAATGATGTTGGTTGCCAAAAAAGGTATTACTAGAAAATGGAAACCAAAGTCTACACCAGCCGTAACTGAAGTATTGAATATTGTAAAGGAAGTAAAAGAAATGAGGGTGGGATCTTTAGAAAAAAGGAAAAATTCTGAGATCACATGATACAATCATTTTCAGGAGGAGGAGGAAGACGTTTGATATTTAAAGGAAGAGAGATGTAATGCTGGAGTAAATGATAATTGTTAAAAAAGAAAACTAATGAAAAATGTCTGCAATGGTTTGTTTTATTTTCTGTAGTTGTATGTGTGCCCATGTCATTATTAAAATTGTTTGAATTTAATAAAGATGTTAAAATATCCAGGTCCTAGTACCAGTGATGCATAACAGATTACTAGTTTATTATATAGCCCATAGTTTCAGATCTCAGTTTTACAGTTAACAAACCTAATGCATAGAAGTACTTTCAGTAATAAAAAGAAAATTATTTTTATAGCAGTGGTACTGGGGTTGTTACTTCTGCATTCTTTTATTGCATGATGACTTTTTGGAGTGCATCCATACATAGGCCAGCAAGGGTACAGAGATATGACTCTTCCATTTTTTAGTAATACAATAGGACTTTTTTAGTACCACTGACAGTAAGCTTAAGACAGAAATGTGAGTTGTGTGTTTGTGAGTGTTTGCCTAATTTCTGAGCATGTATTAGTGTGTGTTCCTGTTTTCTGTGTGCTGTGTGTGTGTGTGTGTGTGTGTGTGTGTGTGTGTGTGTGTGTGTGCGTGTGTGTGTGTGGATGGGTGTGGGTATATGCATATAATAGGATTCTGGGTGATTCAGAAGGGATATTAAGAAGGCATTATAACAATTGAAGTGGACAAGAAGAATGTTTGATCAAAGCTGGTGAGAAAAGGTAAGTTGACTGCATTCATGCTTAAATTGTTTAAGGTGTATGAATACTCAAGTAGGAAGTGAGATGGACAAATGAAAGCTAAACATAGCAGAACCCTAAAAATGCATATGATCATATATTATGTTGTCTTATCTCGCCTTCATTCTTACTTGGATGGGTTCAGAGCAGATCCTCGTCTCCGACTTGGCTGAATACACCAGCTGGAAGTCTCAAACATGGTTTATGGCAATGTAGGTATCCCATGATGCAGTGGTGCAATTCCCCAGATCTCATTTGCCACTTTACGAGGTTGAATGTTCTCTTTGTGGCTGTGGCTAAGTCTTTTGTCTTTGGCCTTCTAGGATTTAAAACTACTTAGAATTTAGAGATTAGTTAGTTTCCTGAGTGATGTGCCTTTTCAAGTGTAGTTTTAGTGTTTAGCTTAAGTTTATCTCCTTTTTTCCGCTGTTGTGTGCTACCTTTTGGCTGTTGTTTTTTGCAGGCCTGTACTGTATATCCCGTAGTTTATCTTAGTAGTGGAGCTCTTCAAATTGCTTATTAGTGTGTGTGTGTGTGTGTGTGTGTGTGTGTGTGTATTTCTAGTTGGTTAGTTAATTACTTTATTGGTTAGCTCATTTAAGTTAGAGAGCTAATTGCCCGTTTTAGTTAGAGGGCTAGTGGTATTAGTGTATTCTGTCTGTCCTTTTATTATAGCTTACTAGGTCCGTTTAAATTAGAGGTCCTAGTGCTCGTTTTAGTTAGAACAAAGCTATTTTCATTTATATTCACTAGATGTGCTGTAGATGTTAAATTGGAGTGTTAAAATTCTCTTTTTTCTAGAAGTGTGTTATTCTGTGCGATTGTTACTTACTTGTTTATAATTGTTATAGGATTCTTTTCTTCCCTACCATGTGAAAAGTGACTAGGGAAAAATAACATAAGCTTTCGGGCTTTAAGAAATGTCAAAAATGTGCCCAAAGAATGTCTTTTACAGATGGACATAGCATTTCTGTTTATTGTTTAGGAGCTATCCATCTCCAGGAAGATTGCACTTTCTGCCACACTTTTAGCGCCCTTGTGTTGCAGGAGAGGAAACATAAATTGATTGTCAAAGGATTCTTGAGATTGACCTTTGAGGAAGCTGTACAGAGTGTTTCTTCTTCCTCATCCTCTTCTTCTTCTAAGAGGGGCAAACCAAACAAAATGTCATCTCCTGTCTCTTCGGCTCAGTCAGAGCCCCATGAAAAATTCTCAAAAATTTCTCAGTCATCAACCTCCTCGGTTCCACAGGGTTTAGACCCAACTGAGATAATTATTATTGACAAACCTGGTTTTTCGGCTCCAAGGTCTTCGGAACCGAAATAAACCATGTCTCGGAACTGGTCCATTGACATTCCACTGGTCTCCTCTACTTTGCAATCTCCCATTCTGGAGAGATCTTGTTCACCAACTCTATCCTGCAGGTCCTCTAGGAGCCTATCTGATGATGTGGAGCGGTTGGTACGCAGACTATTGAAGTTGCCGGAGTTGGCAAAATTGTTCTTGGCTCCTATACAACAGGTTTTGGAGCCTTCTAAGACTGTTACATCCACTGTCGTTCCTCCTCTGAGCCAAGCTGGATCTTCAGAGCCGGAGTGCCAAGTACCACTTGCTGTAGACCCGTTGGTTCCAGGACCACCTTGGGAGTTTCTGGAACCGGTTTCTGCTCCAACACTCTTGGTGCCATCCGGGGTGTCTGGGATGCTCAGACCCGAGATTCTTCAGTTCCGAGTCTACCACTTGGTGCGTCAGCTCTGGAGCCAGGGGTGTCCTCTGTTTCCTCTGAACCGGAGGTATCCTCGGAGCCAGTAGGTTCTGGTTTCAAACTGATGAGGAGTGTGCTGTCCCCCTCTACAGCTCTACACAAGGATACTGACATTTGTCCTCCCAAAGCACTGGCTACTGTCTTGGCACCACCCCATCCACAGGACAGCAGAGATTCAGAGCCTCAGCAGCCCCCATTGGGTGAACCCCTCTCTTCTGCGGCATCCTCAGAATATGCTTCTGAGGAGCCCTATCAGAAGAGGACATGCAAGAGGAAGCATGTAGACTCCCCTGTTGAGTCTGTCACCTCAGAAACTGACCTTGAGGAGTCAGAAGGGTCCCCATGGTCATCCTCTGAAGATATCTCATTTGCAGATATCATTGATATCCTAAAACAGAGAAGTGGCTGGAACACCATCACCCCTTCTGATGAGGAGTCGGGTACCCAAAGGTCTTTGGATCTCAACCTTCAGCCTCCTGGGTGTCTCCGCCTTTTGATGAGCTAATGGAGTTAGTCAGTCAAAAAGCATGGGAGTCACCTGGCACTATGGAACCAGTCCCTCGGAGGCCAAACAAGTTTTTGTCAGCCCCCACTGGAAAAGATTTTCTTACAAAAGGTGTGCCTGTAGATGCTATGCTGATGGCAGCAGCCACCAAGAAGGAACTTTCTGAGACATCCTCATCTGTTCATCCTCCGAACAAAGATTATCGAACGATGGACAGCGTATCTTTTTATCAGCGACTTTTACACTCAGATCACTGAACTACCTCACACACTTTACAAGGCTAGAAAGAGATCTCCTGAAGGAGCTAGGGGGTACTCTACAAGGTTCTTTGGCTGTGGGGGTGACAGAGAAAGTCACCTCTCAACTGACCACCTTAAATTACATTGTCAACTTCTCCATGAGATTGATATCATATGCAGCAGATGGAGTGAGTAGGGCAGAGGGTTCAGGAGTTTCCCTGAGGAGACACTCCTGGATGCGCTTGTGTAATTTTGTGGAACCTTTTAAGTCTACCTTTACCAATGCCTCTTTTGATGGTTCCTCACTTTTTGTACCTAAAGTGAAAGATAAATTAATAAATAACTCCCAAACGCTAAAGGTGGTCTGTCACGAAAACAGTCAATATTGGCAGAAAAAAGACAGAAAATACACCCAAAATGGCCAATCAACGAAATCCACAAATGTTCCAATTAAAATGTAGTCCTTTAATACGAATAAAACTTCGACTTGAAAGAAAATGAAAAATAAAAAAGCTCAAAACTGTCCCTTGAAGATATCCAATCATTGAGTGACCATGATTGCTTTTTTGGACGTCCCTACCAGCGCTCCTGAAAGGAGGCCCATCTGCTCTACTCTGGAGGCAGTCGGGGGACATTCATATTTGTACCCAGAAGCCTGGCAAAATATCACAAAAGACATGTGGGTAGAAAGCATAATATCCAGAGGATATTCCTTTCCCTTTTGCCATCCTGTCCCACACACCAGAACAATCCCAGATGTTCCACCCAATCTAAGAGAGCAAGCAACTATAGAAATTCAAAAGTTGCTAGACAAAAGAGTAATCCAAAAAGTCCTTGCAGACCAAATAGGATTCAGAACTTACTCAAGATTATTTTTGGTGCCAAATGAACAGGGGACTGGAGACCCATATTGGATCTCAGCAAACTGAACAAATCTGTCAAAACATCCAAGTTTCAAATGGTAACACTGCAGTCAATTCTTCCCTTCTTAGGGAAAGATGGTTGGATGTGCTCAATAGACCTTTAAGATGTGTACTACCACATAAAAATGGACAGAGCATCAAGAAGTCATTTACGCTTCCAACTGGGAGCCAGTCATTATCTGTCCCGAGCTCTGCCCTTTGGTCTTACTATAACCCCCAGAGCGTTCACCAAATGCATGGCAGTAGTAACAGCTCACTTGAGATGTCTTGGATTCCTAGTGTTTCCGTATGTGGACGACTGGCTCCTAACTGCCACCACCAGGCATCTACTCCAACAAGCCAGGGACATGACACTGGAAATTTGTGCTCAGCTAGGCATAACAGTCAATTTACAAAAATTTTATTTATTTATTTATTTTACATTTATTTACCAGTAAAGTCTGACTGGATATATGTCCATTTTCTGTGGAGGCCCGGGGAGAAAAGCTCCAGAAAGCAGAGTACAAATACATTAGGAACAATAGAAACATTTAGAGATAAGTATAATATGCAGTTTTCAGTAGGGTTACAAACTTAGATAAAACATAGTAGACAACATCAAAATCATGCGGCTTCAGTTTCAGACAATAATACATGCAGTTAAAAGATTTCATACACTTAGAGTATATGATTGAAATGCTTTGGGAGAGTTTGCATGAACAGCAGGTGTTGATTTGTCAGGGTTTAAGCTGTTGGAAGTGTAGTTTGAGACTTTTTTTGAACTGGGTTAAGGAGGATTGTTAAGTTTGGCTGGTAGCATATAACAAGTTTTGCCTACTGAGTTGGTGAATAGAGAGTCCCCAGCCAGATTTATGCTCTTAGTTGTTTGTACCAGAAGTTTGTCAGCAGAGCGTACTGACCTCGGGTTGCTGTATGGTTTGATGATTTTATTTAGTGCTGGTGTTTTTTCGTGTTGCTATAGTATTTTGTGGGTTATTACAAGTTGGTTGTATCGGAGGAGACTGGGCCATTCCAGCCATCCTATTTGAGTTAGGTTGATACAATGGTGGGTACTAGAGGTAGCACCTGTAGCAAATATAGCAGTATGGTTGTAACAACTAGCAAGTTTAGTAAGGGTGGCTTGGTTCAGGTTAGTGAAGAGGGGGAAGGCATAGAGGAGGGTAGATAGTAGGTGGGACTGAGCGATAGTGGTTCTTGCAAAAGGAGTGAGGAAGGGTTTGATCCTGTATAGGGAGCGTTATCGACTGTGACGGCCAGGAGTTTTGTGTGAGTATCTGGGGATATAATCGTGCCATTGTTGGAACTTATAGTAAAGAATGGTGAAGAGGATTTGCAGGTGGGGGAAAAGATGAGCAGTTTAGGTTTGTTGGTGTTTAATAGAAGCTGACTGTTTGCAAACCATTTCTCTGCATCATTGAAAGTATTCTAGGTTAGGGTCATAAGCTCAGATAAGGAGGAGGCGGTACATATTAAAGTAGAGTTGTCCACATATTGGCTGCAGGTGGCCTTGGGAGTGATGGTGGGTAGGTCATTAATAAAGGCTGAGAAGAGTGGTGGTCTTAGTATGGAGCCTTGGGCGACTCCTAGAGTAATGGGGAGACATGTTGATAGGGTATTCTGCCATAAAACTGCTTGTTGTCTATCAAAAAGGTAAGATTGGAACCATTTAATAGAGCTACTATTCCGTGACAGTTCCTTCAGGGTACGGAGAAGCAGTTAGTGATTGACCATATCAAAGGCCTTAGAGAGATCTAGGAAGAGAGCTGAGGTAAGTTTGTTATTGTTTTGGTTGATGTTGATTAGAGTTAGAGAAGGATAGGAGGGCTGATGTGGTGCTGTGGTGTGGCCTAAAACCATGCTGAGAGTTGGCCAGTAGTTAATTTTGGGTGAGATAGTGCATTAAGTGGTTGTGGGCACACTTTTCCATAATTTTGGCCAGTGGTGATAGTATGGCTATTCGTCGGAAGTTTGAGAGGTCTAAAGAATTCTCTCCTTTATGAAGGGGAATGACATGGGAAACCTTCCAGAGAGAGGGGATAGTGGCTTCAGTCAAGGTGCGGTTTATTATGATCGAGACAGAGTATGCAATGGCATCTGCCCCTTTTTGTAAATATTCTGGCAGGAGGAGATCAGCTGCCAGGGTAGTAGGCTTTAGTTTGTTAATTAGAGATTGGATGGTGGATGTAGATACAGGTTGGAAGGCAAAAGGGAGTGGGGTAGTGGTTGTGGAGGAGTTTTGATAGGAGCTGGTGGGGGGTAGTTGGCTAGCTAGTGATTGGATGGTTTTGGTAAAACAATTATTAATAATGTTAACAGTTTCCTCTGGAGTTTTAAGGTTGCAAGTTGAGGGGGTGGAGGTGGAGGTTTGGCCAGAGTGGAGCAGTTTGTTTGTTTGTTTATGCCTGCCCAAAAATCTGCCTTGTTGCCCTGTCAGCATATTACCTTCATAAGCGCAAACCTAGACACCTTTTCTATGATTGCACATCTTCCACCCAACAGAATTTCTGCCCTCAGATAGCAAATACTTCACCTTCTTCCCAAGGACAAGGTAAAGGCAAAGGTAGTTCTGAAACTTCTAGGAACCATGGCTTCAACTATAACTCTAGTTCCTCTCGCCAGGATGCATAAGAGAATCCTTCAATGGCTCCTGTTTTCTCAATGGTCACTACAAGAACTTGCTATGTCTCATCTGATCAGAATAACGGAGTCATGCAAGAGGGATCTATGGTGGTGGACTCAGTCCAATCATGTGACCATCGGGAGAGCCTTTATTCCACAACAACTTATTGCTACAGTGACCACAGACGCTTCCCAGATAGGGTGGGGGGGGCATTATCTGGGAAGGACAGTCCAAGGTATATGGCAAGAGCAGGAGGCCCATTTGCACATCAGTGTTCTAGACGTGAGAGCAATGCTTCTGGCATTGCAAGCACTCCATGACTCTCTTCCACTAGGGGCGATTGCAATCCAGTCAGACAATATGTTGGTGATATGGTAAATAAACAAGGAGGAACCAGATCATACCCACTTTGTCGAGAGGCTCTGAGCGTTTGGCAATGGGCAATATCTTCCCAATGCTTTTTAGTAGCAACTCACATCCCGGGAAAGTCCAAAACGATAGCAGACAAGCTCAGCAGGGCAATATTAATGCCTCATGAGTGGTTTCTAAACCAGAACATAGCGGAAGAGATTTTCCAGAAATGGGGCCAGCCTTGCTGCGATCTTTTTGCCACTCCCATGAATACCAAATGCAGCAGCTACTTTGCCCTAATTCCCTCTCTGGGAGAGACACCAAGAGATGCACTTGTTCATGATTGGCCCACGGGACTTCTTTATGCCTTCCCCCATTTCCCTTCATACTCAAAGTCATCCAGAAAGCAAAATCCTTGGGATGCAGGCTGATTCGCATTGCCTCATATTGGCCTCATCAGATTTGGTTTCCCTTCCTCTGGCCTAAATCTGCAGGGGAAGCCGTGGGTTCTGGACCCAGTTCTACACCTTCTGACACATATGTCGGGAACACTTCATCCTTCTCTCCACACCCTCAACTTGACAGATGGCTGCTCCACTTCCCAACTTAGTCAGGCTTTAAAACTTCACTCCAGCAGTCAAACACATATTGATATCCTCTCGTAAAGACTCTACTAGAAAACTATATACCAGCAAATGGAAGAGGTTCTCCCACTGGGTGCAAACTAGAAATATTGACCCATTTTCTGCTCCAATCCAGTCCATTTTAGAATTTCTTGCAGAACTCTTCCAGCAAGGCTTGGCTGCAGCAACTATTAGAGTTCAGCTGACTGCAATCTCGAATTTCCACATTGGTGAGTATACTCCTAACCTAATGTTGCACTGGTTATGTAAAGCATTTTTAAAAAGAACTTCCTTATTGAGACCTCCTTTTAAAGAAATACTCTCTCCTTGGGATTTAAATTTTGTCTTGTCTCAACTAACATTGCCACCGTTCAAGCCGTCTTCATCTTGTGACCTCAAATTTCTTTCCTGGAAGACCATCCTTGTAATAGCTGTAACATCTGCAAGAAGAGTCTCAGAGTTGTAAGCACTCTAAATCAGACCACTATATCTGATTTTCCACAAGGATAGGGCATCGCTACAGACTAATCCATCCTTTATACCTAAAGTTTGCTCTCAATCCAATATAAATCAATCTGTTGAGCCTCCAGTGTTTTTCCCAATCATAGCAACAAGGCAGAGTATAAACTCCACCAATTGGACGTGCATAGACAGCTCCGATTCTATTTGCATAGAACTAAAGATTTGAGGAAATCTGACCAGTTATTCATTTCTTTGTCTGAGGCAAAAAAGGGTGTATGCCAATGCCTAAAGGTACCCTTTCAAATTGGCTTTCAAGTTGTATCATCTTTATATACACCTCCAATAATAGAGATTTAACTTTCAGAATTAGAGGCCACTCAACCAGAGCATTAGCAACATCTTCTGCTTTCCAGGCTAGAATGTCTATGGACAGTATTTGTGCCGCTGCTACATGGACTGTTCCTCACACGTTTATCACTCATTGCAAACTTGATTTGGCCTCCAGGGACAGGGCATCCTTTGGTTCTTCTGTGCTCAAAGGTGTACTCCCATTAGCCACCCAGAAAAAAGGTGCTAGGGACACTGTCCCATCCAAGTAAGAATGAAGGCGAGATAGGACAAGATAACATAAAGTAGTTATGTACTTACCATAATGTTCCCTGTTGTCCATCTCGCCATTAATTCTTACGACCCCCCCTCCCACCTTCCCCCATCCAAGGACTCCTAGAGGACCTGGTGGTTACCTTTCCTCTTATACAAGAGCTCCTTTCCATACCTCTCAACCGTACAGATTTTTGCAGAATGTCCAGATTTCTGGCTCATATTTTTGGTCTGTTCCTCATAAAATTAGTGGTTTTCTGACAAATCACTAGAATGATATGAAGACTGAAGTCACTAAATAATGACATACATTTGAGTTTCAGACTTCAAATCCTTCAGAAAATATATTATATGTCCCTATTTTTGGGCCTTTGTCCCCCCATTTTGCCAGTCTTTGTCCAGATTTCTTAAATTAAGAGGTTGAGAGGTATGCCTTTGACTCTCTGTTTTTTTTTTTCCTTGACCTGGTATCATACCATTATATTAGTCTTTATTACTGTTAGCAGCAAACAAGATCTGGGGAATTGCTCCACTGCATCATGGGATACCTACCTTGTCACGAACCAAGTTTGAGACTTCCAGCTGGTGTATTCGGCCAAGACAGAGTCGAGGATCAGCTCTGAACCCATCCAAATAAGAATGAATGGCGAGATGGACAACAAACATGGAACATTATGATATGCACATGACTTCTTTTTAATAATGTTTCACCTGTATATAAGTTGTAGAGTGAGGTCTGGATGACAGGAGAGTGTTTTTTCCTGCATTCTCATTTTGTGCATTTTTAATTTTGCAGGGCAGTTAGAGAAATGTGTCAGTTGTTGAACTAGTTTGTATAAATAGCACTTCAAGACCAGTTTCCAAACATCTTTTCAATTCATTTTGCTTAGTAAGTTAACTTCTTCTACCAGACCATTTTCAACCCTGTTCAGTATTTTCAGATTAATAAAAAACTCATGTAATCAACAGTTGGCATGGATGCTCATGTTTCACTAAGAAGCGGAAATACATTTAAAGCAATTAATTTGTAATTGTTATCAGTTGTCAGTTTTCTATATTGCAAAAGGAATTCATGTTGCTGGACTCTGCTTGTTGCATCTAGAGCCAAGTGAAATATTGCCAGATGCCAGAATTTAATCTAGGTCATGTTTGCTTTTTTATCTGAAATCTGTAGAAGATTTGTAGGTCAGTGACCATGCTTTATAATGCTCCTCTTTGGGGCTATATTTCCAGATAATTTCCTTCATCATTACCAAGAAAATTAGAAAAGAAAGTCTCTAAAAGCAACTGGGACCATGCTGTTGTTCAAATTCTCACAAATTTATGATTGCTTCTTCTCACAGAAAAAAAAAAATCAATATAATTAAACGAAAGATAAACAACTGTGGCACAGCACTACAGACTGGAAGTGTAGTACTCAGATTCTTGCTTTATATATGCAAGTTTCTTCTCTACAAAAACTGGGTGCAATAAAAACTGACATGCATGTCTAAATGGCAATAGTGAAATTGCTACTTATAATGCAAGCTTCCCAACAAAGCCTCTTAAAATGTGTATAGACAGTCAAAAGGTAAGCTTATCTTGTAATTCTGTTAAGAGATTTGTGCTGATATTTAAAGCAGAATGAAATGTCCATGGTCCATTTACTTCAGCATTTTAACTTTTAGAATTTGAGTATAATATTATCAAGAATGAAATGTGCATGACTCATTTACTCCTGTATTTTAATTTTTAAAATTTAAATATATTATCATGCTTGTCTAATTCTGTGTTGTACTAATCCAAATCTGAAAAAAAATATTTTACCATGCTGTTCCTATTCTTGATTTCTTGTGTTTTACACTTCATGTATTATCTTGTGTCATGCTTAGTTGTTGTTGTTGTCTTTTGGCTTTTCCCGGTTAGGGGTCGCCACAGCGGAACTCTGGTCCACTATGATTGGCAGTAGATTTTCACGAACGCCGAGGTGCCAGCTCAACGTTCAACCTTCAGCTAAGGCATGCCTATTTACGCATGTCTTTCAAATGCCCACCCAACCACGGGGAGGACATACAGACTCCACATAGAGTCTGCATGCCCTCCCCGCGGTTGGGTGGGCGTTCGTAAGACATGCGTAAATGGGCGTGATTTCTACAACTGCAAATATTCTTATTTGCAGTTATCCTGTAATATGAAAAATGTTTCATCATGTTTTCTTTGCTATGTTAAAATATCTGAAACTTTTTACTTAACATCTTCTTAAGTACCATCCTTCAGATGAGATATTAAACAAAGGTCCCATCTGTCTGAGATGGTGGCAGTTTAGGTTGATGTAAAAGATTCCATCGTACTTGTTGAAAAAAGAGTAGGGGAAGTTTCCCAGTGCTCTAGCCAAATTACCTCTAATTAGTATATGTACCACCTTGCTGGAGAAACTGACCTAGTGAGACAAACCCAATCAACAAAGAGTAAGTAAAATACATAAAAATAAGGCTCCTAAAATCCAAATTCACCATCCTGCTGCATTGTTCTCCAATTTTATTTTCTCATTTCCAAGTTTGCTTTCCACCCCATCAGTAGAAATATGTTACATACTTTATGCACGTTTTCCACTTGCCCAGTCCATGCCAAAATTAGATAATGCCTTTGATATAAAGCTGAGATATGGTCATCTTCCTCACAATTTCTAGTCAATCTGATAGCAAATTTATTTTTCTTTCCCATCTATCTTAACTGCCTCCTGACTTTGTTCTTTCAGTCTCTGTTGTTTTTTATTCTTTTTTTCTGTGCTGGGAAGCACTATCACCCCTAGATACTTTGCTGCTGCTTTTAATATTAGCAGTCCCAACTGCAGCTCACATCCACTATCAATTGGAAAGATAGTGGACTTTATTAAGTCATTTCCACTTTTCCTAAAAAAAAAAAAAAAATCAAGAGAATTCTGGACACTCTTCACCTGCCACTACCATTCATCACAAAAAAAGTTGGCCTCCTGTTAAATTAATCTCTGTCATTTATTCCTTATGTGGAAACCCAAATACCTCAATAGAGATATGTTGATAGTCCTGAAAAGGTCGGATTTGACAGAAGATTGCAATGAGCATTTTTTTCCTACAGATTATCCATTACAATGGGCTCATTTGTCTTTTGTTTGAATGGATGCAAAGTAGCATTAAATCAGTTTTCAAATAACATTTTTTTCTTATTTGATGGAGTAGTTTGAAGAACCACTTTTAGCCTGTGATTTTATTAGCAATCTAGAAGTTAGATTGATAATTGAATTTATGGATATTGTTTTGGTCAATAATTATTCATATTTCCAAGGAGAATTTTATCAACAAATAAAAGGTATTGCTATGGAGGTGGTTTGTGCCCCCATATATGCCAGCATGGTCTTGTCCATGTGGGAGAGTTATTCTGCATCTAGAGTAACTTATTCTAGATTTTTGAATGATACTTGCATTTTCTGGAATAATTCTCAAGAGAAACTTTATTAATCTTTGGATCAAATGCAGAATTCACTTTATTTTTTGAAATTCACCTACTGTATTGTAAATGACATTGCGATCTGTAGTGAGGGTAGGGACAGATTGAGGAGACCTGGGAGAGGTGGAGATGTGTTCTAGAGAGGACAGGAATGAATGTCAACAGGACTAAGACAGAATATAGGTGTGTGAATGAGAGGGAGGATAGAGGAATGGTGATGCAGGGAGTAGAGTTGGCGAAGGTGGATGAGTTTTAGTACTTGGGATAAACAGTTCAGAGTAATGGTGAGTGTGGAAGAGAGGTGAAGAAGAGAGTGCAGGCAGGGTAGAGTGGGTGGAGAGGAGTGTCAGGAGTGATTTGTGACAGATGGGTACCAGTAAGAGTGAAAGGGAAGGTCTACAAGATGGTAGTGAGACCAGTTATGTTATATGGTTGGAGACAGTGGCACTGACGAAAAGACAGGAGTCAGAGCTGGAGGTAGCAGAGTTAAAGATGTTAAGATTTGCATTGGGTGTGATGAGGATGGACAGGATTAGAAATTAGTATATTAGAGGGTCAGCTGAAGTTGGACGGGTTGGAAACAAAGTCAGAGAGGTGAGATTCCATTGGCTTGGACATGTGGTGAGGAGGGACACTGGGTATATTGGAAGAAGGATGCTAAGGATGGAGCTGCCAGGTAAGACGAAAAGACGAAGGCCTAAGATTAGGATTAAAGATGTGGTCAGAGAGGACATGCAGGTGGTTGGTGTGACAGAGCAAAATGCAGGGGACAGGAAGAAATAGAAACAGATAATCTGCTGTGACAACCCATAAAGGGAGAAGCTGAAAGAAAAAGAAGACTTACTGTATCTCAGAATAGTAGGTCAATTACCTGAACATCAGATTACTAAAAGAAATAGTAAGTGTTTCAAATCTGCCATCTGTCATAAAGATATGTTTTCTAATTCTCATTTATTTTTTAGCTGTAATCACCACTAACATCACACTGAGTATTGTGAAGGAATAGATGGTAAGGATAACCTGTATTTCATCTACTTATAACAAATTTCTAGTTGTAAGTAATTTTGTAGCAAATATGTTTATTGAAAAGAATTCTCATAAAGGTTTTGTATTTGAAATGAAAGACAACATCATAGATAGATGGTATCTAGATATAAATTTATTTGGGCATGGGTGATGAATATTCTTTGTTCCCCAGATAAGACGGGGCTGATTACACTACTGCCTTAACTTTAATATACAGCCCCGACATCAGTGTGATAAAACATATAGCCGGAATGAACTGGAACATATGTATGCATTTTCCAAAATGAAGAGGGGTGTTTCCAGCACAACCCAGTTATATATTATGTATACATCTCTCTCTTTCTGTATATATATATATATATATATATATATATATATATATATATATATATATATGTATATATAAGGAGTAGAAATGTTTAAGAAGTTTTGGAGAGAGATGTGCTTGATGAAACTGTTAATAGATCTAAATTAGGTATATATAGCTGTGAGTCATGCCACAGTGCTCATAAATTTGTAATGCTGAAGAGATTTATTTACCAGGTAGAAGTATTAGGATGAAAGTTAAAGGTTACTAGAGTTGCTCTACTAAAGATATCATCTACATTTCTTTCTGCCAGCAATGTCCAGAATTTTATGTAGGGAAAACTGAGTGGCTGTTAACAGAGAATATATGAACACCATTACCATATATCTCATAAAATGTTATCCAATGCACAACTTAGTTCATTCATTTTTCTTGTTTTAAAGTGGGTAAAACTAAGTATCAGGGCTGGATCTTGGAAAATAAAACTGAATATGGGGAGCTACATTGGCAGCTTATTCTAGAAGCAGGATCCACCCCTGGTTTGAATGACAACATGTCTGTGTGTTGAAGCTCAGATCTGCTAAATTTCAAGTGCTTATTTCAACTGCCTTCAGTTATTGGAGATAAACATTTTACTTATGTTTGATTTACATTTTTTAATTAATCTTTGTCTTGTACTTTAACTGTTTTATGGCAATAATGTTGATTGGATTTTTTATTGGCCTGATAACGACATTTGACATTGTGGGGGTGCATACATATATTGGTCATTGTGTATGTATTTAGTGCTGTGGAGTCTTAAAAGATATAATGCTGAAAGTGCTTAACAGTCATTTATCTGTGGTAATAAATTGTGTGGGATCATTCCAGTCTAGTTTTCTTTCACACAGCATTTTTTTTGTTTTTAATTTCTCTCAGAAAATCTGACACCTCCCTCCTTATTAGACTACCTTTTAAACCAAGAAATCACCAGCTATAAATATATTATATGCTGAAAAAGGTGCCACAGTTCTCGACCACTTCAAATGTTAAAAGTACATTTATTTTATAAAAAAATAATTATAAATGAACCACAAAGTCTGTGTTTAGCAGATGAAAGCACTTAACCTGTGTGAATTGTATTTTCCAACATTAGTGGTTCATTTTTAATTATTTTTTTATAAAATAAATGTACTTTTAACATTTGAAGTGGTCAAGAACTGTGGCACCTTTTTTTCAGCATATATATATATTTATAGCTGGTGATTTCTTGGGTGAATATACACTTTTCATAGATTTACCTTATAAACCAACAGTTACAGAGCATTCACTAGAGGGCTTCCTAGATTGCTGCACACTGAGAAACAGCTTGATTTCAGCTCTCCCAGCGTGAAAACAGAAACTCAGAAAGGACAGCCACCGAACTTGTCTTTTTGGGTAAATTTCAGTAACTGGCTAGTAAGTGCACTGCCTGGATGCCAGCAAAAAAGAAATGTACAGAATCTGAAAGAAGAGGTTGAAATGAAGAAAAGGCTGACTGAATATGAGAATGCTTAAGAAGAGATGTTTAAAAAATAATAGAATTTGAGGACAGAGCATGTAGGGAAAACCTGAGATTTTCTGGTGTACCAGTGAAGCTGAAAGGAACAGACTGTATTAATTTTATGAAAACACAAATAAGAAACTGCACTGGTGTTCCCCAGCAGAAGTTGTTAATTGAAAGGGCGTATCTTGCGTATGCTCCAAACCTGGCCATGAGAAAGCAGCCTAGACCTCTAATACTAAAGATGAAATTCTACCAGCAGAGAGAGTTGATTCTGACAAAATTGTGACAGAAGGACAAAGGTGTCTATATTATGATGTCAAAACATCAAAAGAGCGAATGGTCTTACATCAACACAGAGTAATCAAAGCTCCTAAACCTCGAATGGCCAGATAAGTGATTTTTTTTTCCCAGGGAAAAAAAAATCGCTGGGCCAACAAAAAAAAAAACCCCAAACAAATCTGCACACAAAATAAAGTGGAGGTCTTCTCCCCCTGATGTAGGGGGGCTGTGCCCCCTACCCCCCATTTAAATATACCAACTCTGAAATCGCACTACAGTGGAGGAAACGGCGAAGTCCCAACAATGGCCCAGCATTTTTTTTTCCCTGGGAATGAAATCACTGTTCTGGCCATTCTAGGTTTAGGAGCTTCGGTTATTCTGTGTTGATGTAAGAGTGTTCACTCTTGTGATCTTTCAATGGCGCAATATAGACCCGGACAAAGTACTAAAAGTGGGGACAGTAAATTATTTGTGGAAAATGATTACTCACTGTACACCAGGCAGAAGAGGAATACAATTATTCCAGTGATCAAGGAATGTTGAGAAGCAGGTGTGAGATTCAAGCTGCTGTAGCAATCTATTTTCAGAATATTTTTTTTCTGGAAGGTCAAAATCTGTTTTTGATGCAGAATCTGCTAAGGAGAAAATACAAAAGTTTGTCCAACAAAAAGTGAGCTATTAAACATAAGGAGATTCTGCTTCTTGTTCTTCTGGTAATAAAGCCCATAAAGAGAATGTGCCAGTGAAACCTTTTGTAGTGTTTTAAAAGAAAATACTTGAGAGACAGAAAAAAAGCACAATAGTTGACTAGAAGAATAAGGAGTATGTTGGAAATGAAGCAGAGACTGAATTTGTGAGATCAGGATGGAGATCACGATGAAAAAAAACAGCAACTTGAAATTAACAAATAAATGTGTGATTACAAAGTATTAATTATATTTGTAAAACATTAAAATCACTGTGTTGCAGCCAGAACTTTCCACAACTTTTCAAAGGTATCAAAAGTTTTATTAAAAATGTTTAAAATGTATTCGTTGAGTGGTTTCATCCCCTCAGAATGGGGACTTCATCAGACTACATGCCTTCTGTTTAAATCCAACATTTATAGCCCAATGTGTTGATGACATCACAACCACACAAATGCATTTAAAGACACAATCACTTTGTTTAAAAAATACAACTTCAAAAACATCTGTACCATATTTAATACACTTGAAATAAAGTTTCCTAACTTCATGGAAATTTTTAACATAGCCCTTTGTCCCTAGCTCTCTTAATTAACAGTGATTGTGTCTTTAAATGCATTTGTGTGGTTGTGATGTCCCCATTCTGAGGGTATGAAACCGCTCAACTAATACATTTTAAACATTTTTTAATAAAATGTTTGATACCTTTGGAAGGTTGTGGAGAGTTCTGGCTGCAACACAGTGATTTTATTTTATTTTCATTTTGGTTGTCACTGGGGTCGTTGTTTAAACATATCTGTAAAACATGACAGAACAAGAAATCTTGGAAATATTGCACTTCTTTGACTTGGTTAAACTTGTAGGGCACTCCAAATTATATGAACTACTTCATGTCATTAATGTTTGGAGGAATATTTATGAGAGGGAAAGGGGAAGGAAATAGTTAACTGTAAGTAAAACAAATTTCAGTTCTTCACAGTAGTATTTTTATAATGCATGACATTACCTGCATGCTATAAAGTTAAGCTTCCTCAGTTATTTTTGAGTGTAATAGGGATACTAAAGTAAATAGGTGCCCATGTTTTTCCTTTTTCTTCTTTCTTTCTCCTAGTTCAGTTTTAAGACATGCAGGTGCTGCAATATAAAAAAGAGGAAAGGTCTGGACAAAAGAGGAACATGATACAAGAAAAATGTATATCCTTTTTTGTACTCTTGCATAGGGGAATGCCTGGATTAAGGCCCTTGACTTGATCTAACAACAGGTTTTAAGGGGAAGCAAATAAAAAAGAACACTGAATATAATAAAGTTTTCTTCTAGCAAATGAGTGGTTGTTGTAGAAGCAGCTGTGTATCATCACTGTATATCTGGTTCTCATGTTTCTAGGGATACAATCTGATAAGGGACAGTGAAAAACAAAGATTGCTTTCTTTCAATGACTTTCTTTTAATGGCTATGAGATAATGTTTCCTGAAAGATTCAAGTGCTTTTTTAATCTGGCAAATAAACATAAGACAAAAACAGAAAACACTTAGTAGAAGTAGAAGCACAGGCTGTACAATGCATCTTAGCATAGATAACCTCCCTTATAGGTTAATCCAAGTCTATGAGTATGGCAGTCAGTCTGGGACAGTTGTTGATATTAGGGCTAAACTTCAGTATTTAAAGATTGATATAATTGTGTGTTAGTATTAAGTTAATAGGTTTTAGGGGTGTTCTTGGGGAAGTGTTTTGGGGGTAACTAAAATTAAAGTGTTTTAAGATATGACATAGATTCAAATGGATATGACAAGAAACAACTATATAAAACATCAAGTTGCCAAACATTGGTGTATGCATGTAACACAAAAGCTGAAACTAGATATTAAAAAAGAAATGGTTCTTAGCATAATGACAACACTTTCTATATTATCTTTAAATGTAAATGGTCTCACAGATATATACAAAAATGAAAGAGTATTGAGCTATATTAAAAATGTAGAGTGCAAACAGCTATGCAGCAGGAGACACATTTGGAAAGAAATAAGCATGTGAATTTCATAAAGAAAGAATTTCAGGATGATTATTCAGAAGAATATCTGGGACAAAGAAAAAGGGGAGTACTTATATTAATTGCAAAAGAAGCTCCAGTAGTGATAGAAGGGGAACAAAGATAATGGTAGATTTATAAGGGGCTACTGGGAGGAGGATTACACTGGCATGTATTTATAGTCCTCCTAAAACATTTATAATGGAGCTTAAGAAATCTCTGGGAGAAGGAAATATTACTTTTAGCTGGAGACTGGAATTTTATTTGCAGCAGTGAGGATGCATCTGGGAGGCCCAGAATGGAAAATACAACAAAAAATGGTAGATTTTTGAATACATCTTTTGAAAATATTTGGCATGAAAAATGTTAATTCATTAGCAGGAGTTCAGTGTGAATGTACATATTATAACCCAAGGTACAAAAATTGGGCTAGGCTATACAGAAATTTTATTTCACAGGAACATGTGCATTTAATTAAAAGTTTTGATATGCATTCAATGGCTATTTCAGATCATGCACGCAAAATAACTAAAAGAAATGCAGGGTAATGAAATAAAAAATGAGACACTGGTGCTTTCCCACATGTCTGTTAAAAAGAGAAGAATTTAAGGAATGGATAGTGGAAATTATTTGGGAGTTATGAGGGAAGACAGACATTTCTTCTGAAAATGTAGCTAGGGATAGGATAAAATTAAAGTGGAGTTTAAAAATAAGTTGGATAAAGAAGTAACAAGAATTATTTAGAGGACTGACAAAATATAAAGTGTTGCAGAACAGGAGGAATCTCACAGAACAAGAAGAGGAGCAATTACAGAATGCTAAACAAAAAATGGGGGGTTACCTCTATAATATGCATGAGTTTAGAAAGACTGCTGTTAAGCAACTGTTTATTGATAACTCCAGAGCACATAAAATCTTAGGCAAGAGAAAGTAGAAAGGGTTGTTTACAAGCTTAGGGAGCCTATACCAAGGAAGATAACCAGAGATCCTGTGAGGTACTAGAAATATTTCAGAAATGTTATGAAAATCTGTATAACACAGAAATATGGAAATCAAGAAAGGGTACAAATGGAAATGCTTATGGAAGAATTCCATTTGCCAAGGTTAGAGGATATAGATAATATTATTTTATACCCAATAAAAGTAGAAAAGGACATTTCAATGTTGTGGAATATTTTGAGACAGTTTCACTTTGTTTTGGAATTCAAAATTAAAGAAGATAAAAGAACAGCAGTAGCTGTAAACTATGTACTCACATGCAAACTGTTTCAGCAATACCCATATTTATGGGGACATGATAAAATGAAGTACTTAGGAACATGGATTAAAAGGATTGTGTTATGGCAGCTAAGGATATATGGGAAGAGACTAAACAAAAGATAATACAAAAACTGAAAAATTGGAAGCTGTGTTTTATTTTATGGCTATGGATAGCAAGATACAAGCAGTCAAAATATTTTTAGTCACTTTAGCTTTATTGATAGGTCAGGCATATTTTTATCAACCAGAGAAGAAGTTGTGAATGGCAGTTAATAAAGAGTTAAAGGATTTTATCAGGGAGGTGAAGATGGCAAGATTCAAGCAGAATAAGCTGATCCTTCCAATAGAACAAGATGGTTTGGGATTACCTGATTTGAAGGGGTATTTAGAGGTACACAGTTAAGGATGCTATACATAGCACAAGGAGAAAGCTAGAATTCAAAGTGGAAAGGAGTGGGGATGAAACAGAGGGGAAGCTCAAGAAACAAAGAGAGACTGGGATTTTGGATGAAGATCCTTAAGGAGAATAACAATAACCATACAGAATATTATATTCATAAAGTAGCAGAATGTATTCTAAGAACTAAGCCAGCACAGGAATGGAGAAAGGAGATTCTGCTGATAGGGATGACTGCAATTAGGGATTCAGACAATTGGCAAAAGGGGGCTGGAATTTACTGGAGAAAACTGGAAAAAGAATCAAGGTATTGGGAGCAAATAATTAGAGCGGTGAAGGTAATAAAATTGGAAGAGGCCAATAATTTATTTGGACTGCAGGCTAGAGATTGACTTCCCTATCAAGGATTGATATCAGAGTATAGGCAAAGAGAAAGAATAGGGGAATCCAAAGTGAAAGACCAGCACTGGTAGAGTTTTTAGTATAATCCAGAATAGAAGTTGCCATTAAGAAAGGAATAATTGGTAGAGCATATAAAATATTGCATGATAACTATAAGAATCAATCATAGGAGGTTAGAAAGGATTGGGAAGAGAGATTGGAAAAGCAGTTCCCAAATAAACAATGGGGAGAATATATGTATGACTCCCAAATATGCAGCAAAGTCTAGAAGATTTAGGATCTTCACTTGGAAGTGTTTATATAGGTATTTGTATACCTCAAGTAGACTCTGCAAAGAATTGTTGCTCTGGTAGATAGCAAATATTGAAGGTGTGATGATGAAGTAAGATTTAATTGGGAACATATATTTTTGGGAGTGTAATGAGTTGGCAGATTTTAAAAAATCCCTGCAGACTACTCTATCAGAAATGCAAAACCACAATGGCCAAAGAATCCCAAATGTTCACAATTTAATAAGACTTGGCGCCTTGTCGAGGCGCCAAGTCTTATTAAATTGTGAACATTTGGGATTCTTTGGCCGTTGTGGTTTCATTTTTCTGTGAATTTTGGTGTAGTTTTTCTACTCTATCAGAAATACTGAGTGAGCAAATTGGTATAACTAAGCAAATTATTTTTTGACCTATGATACAGAAATGAAATTGCCTAGACATAGTAGGACCTTGCTGAGCCTAATTATGGTGTTGCCAAAAAAGCAATTACTAGAAAATGGAAATCAGAGTCTAAAGCAACTGTACTAGAGATAGTTAATATTGTAACAGAGATAAAACAACTGGGAATGGATCTTTAGAAAAGTGTAGTAGCAAATTATGTAGGGGAAATTGGGAATTGTGGGAACATTATATACGAATAACATTTTGGAGGAGGCATGAGGTTTAAAAGAAGGCAGGATTTGAATGAGCTATGTAATGTTTAACTGACACTGACTGGATAGATTATAAGTGATGTATAATATTCGCAACTAAAAAATATGTCAGTGTGGTCTGTTTACATTTATATAAATGTATGATTGCTTATGTCATAAGCGATAGTTATAATTAAGATGTTTCTTGTTTAAAAAACAGAGAACATTCACTAAAACAGTACCAGAATACTGGAAGAAAAATCTGCAGAATATTAGTTCAACAACCTCCTTCAAAGACTGTAGAAAATCACTGAAGAAATATACAAAAGAATCCTTTTAGTGCCACTGCTTTGACAATCATGGCTAATCTACTATACAATAATCCTGTGCTGTTGCAGCTTTGGTTCAACTGTTCTACTATACCCTTCACTGAAAAATCTAAAGCCCATTTATTTACCTGTTCCTTCATTTACTTCCCTCTTTTGTACTTTCTTCTTTACCAAATTTCTTTATCTTCTTTACTACTTTTTCTATTCTTTTTAACTTGCATTTGCACCAAACACTTTCCACCCTTTTCTACCCCACAGCTCTAGCAATCTGTCTGCCACTCTACTATTTTATCACTTTTTATCTTTGGCCTGTACACTCCTGCATGTTGTATTTGCAGCCTTTTCTAGTATTCAGCTATATCCATCTGATTATCCAGCTCCCTAATTGCCTACAATGTTTCATAATTTCAAATATATTTCTCTATATTATTCTTATCCCTGCAGCTCCTGTTAATGACCATTATTTCCACTTTCTGTGCTTGGACTAAGCATACCTTTAACTTAATCTGTCTCACTCCTATTACCTTACATTTTCTTTTTTCACTGTAACCAAAGTCACCTTTCTTTCTTCTCATCCTACCCTAACATCCTATATAAACATGCTTCTCCACACATCTACATTGTCCTTGTAAAGTTGTAACATACTAACTTATCAGGTATATATTTGTATGTTTGAAACATTATAGTATGATTGTGTCTACAGTCTCCCAGGTAAAAACATACAAATTCTTGAGGACATACTAAACTGGGTTTCAAACAGTTACCCCAAAGAAACCATTGTTCTAGGGATTTTGGCATAGACTGGTACACCTGCTCCTCAGAACCCCTTACTCAACATATTAATGTTTATGGTTTCACACAAGTCATTACCTCCCCTACCAGGATAACTAAAGCCAAGGATAAAGAAACTATTCTAGACTGGATCCTTATTAACGGTCAACTCGACATATATAAAGCTGGAACCCTTCCTGACAGCATAAGTGATCACCTTCTCACCTATATTATCAGGCAGAAGGCTGGAATCCCCGAACAACCTATCTATAAAATAATCAAGAATAAGAAAAGCTTCAACCTTGCTAATTTCAAAACCAATCTCAAACTTTGCAACTGGTCTGCCCTCAGGCATCTGCCACTTGAGGAGGCTATAAAATACTTTAACAGCAAATTATTATCCATCCTAAACACCTATGCTCCAGAATGCTCAATTAGAATGAAAACTAGTCCTACCCCATGGCTTACAGCAGAAACTAGGCAAAAAATCTTACTTAGGAACAAAGCATGGGCCACCTGGCAAGTCACTAAAACCCTAACAGACCATCTTACTTATAGACAATTAAGGAATGATACTAAAAATCTCTTACGTCTGATAAAAAAATCACTATTGCCACCTACAACAGATACACCAAAATAAACCACAAAAATTCTGGGCAGGTCTAAATAAGCTTCTCTACCCAGGGCAACCCTCCACCACTATCTCATTAAATTTAAAAACTAACACCCCTGCAGAAGTCACTAATTCCTTTAATAACGTCTTCACTGAAACCATCCAACAACTAGCTAATAAATTATCACCCAGTGGACCTAATCCAACTGCCACCACACCCAGTACCCAAACCATCTTTAAACTTCAATCAGTCTCAACCTCATTTATTCAAAAACTAATTAGTAAACTAAAACCAACCACCCTAGCCGCGGACCTCCTCCCTGCAGAGTTCCTACAAAAAGCAGCTGATGCGGTAGCCTATCCAATATCCATTCTAATAAACAGAACTATATTGGAAGCTACCATTTCACTTTCTGGAAGATTTTCCACTTTATTCCACTCCATAAAGGAGGCAGTTCCACTGAACTCTCAAATTACAGACCCATAGCTATCCTGTCGCCTCTAGCCAAAATCATGGAAAAATGTATCCATAGACAACTCCTGACTCATCTACTAGCAAACAATCTCCTGACAAACTCTCAGCACGGCTTTAGACCAAACCATAGTACCACCACTGCCCTACTCTCCTTTACAGATGTCATAAACCAAAACTGTAATAGTGATAAACTTTCCTCAGCTATCTTCCTAGACCTTTTCACAGCCTTTGAAATGGTAAACCACCAACTGCTCTTGCAAACCTTAGAATCAAATTCCATAGATACCCAGACCACACAGTGGTTTAAATCATATCTGAATGGTAGACAGCAGGCAGTCCTTTGGAAAAATAACTTATCTACCCTTCTACCTATCGCACTCGGAGTTCCCCAAGGATCTATCTTAGGACCCCTCCTATTCTCCTTATTCATTAATGACTTGCACAAAGTTGGACCACAAGATACTGGCATTCAGTATTCAGACAACTTGACCCTAATATGTTCTGCCACATCCCTTGAAGAGCTATTGGCTTTATCCCAAAGTACTTTTAATGCAGTTGAAAACTGGCTCCTCTATCACCGTTTTATACTAAATCCCAAAAAAACTAAACTGCTGCTGTTCTCTCCATCCCGCAGGTCCTCTACTCTAAGCTTCTCTATTAAATCAAGGGATGGTACTATTATCTCACCAGATCCCTCTACTAAACTTCTAGGAATAAAAGTTGATAATAACTTGAGGTTTGACCTGCATATCAACCATACAATTGAAACAGTTAATAAAAACTGGGTGCTCTATACAGGATCAAACCCGTCTTAACTCCCCTATCCAGAACTACTCTTGCTCACACACATCTACTCTCTACACTTCTCTTTACCTCTCCCCTATTCACACATTTGAGTAAAATTGACCTAAATAAGTACATGGTCTGCTATAATCACATTGCCAAATTTGCAACTGCCTCTGCCCATAGAATTCAACATTACTGTAACCTAAAACTACTAGGATGGCTTGAATTACCTAACCAACTAGTTATAGCCCACAGGATCCTTTACCAGCCAGAACACACACACCTGATCTTAAAAGTCTCATCACCCCCTACCAGAACCTCAGAACTCCCAGAACCTCCAACAAAATGTTAGCTCTCACACTTAAGGCTAACAACTCAGCCGGGGACACTCTGTTTACCAACTCTGTTGGTAAAACATGGAATTCTCTTCCTGCAGACCTAACTTCAGAACCCTCTTCAGCCCTATTCAAAAATAATCTTATTCAATACCTCAAAAAACGCTGGCTTTGTCCTTGCTCCACCCCAGACTAATCTCTCCCCTCTTCCTCGGTGTACCCTTAGAGGTCTCCCTAGCCCTTCTCCTCAGGGTCTAGCCAAATAACTCTGAACAAACTGATTGAATAAGTAAGGACTAGTTCCTCTCCTTGTATATAAGCTGCAAAGATCCAAGAATTGATAAAAAAAGAATAAGGAATTGTTTAATGCTTGTACTGAAACCTGGAAGTGGTGATGTGTATATGTATATATACATACATATATATATATATATATGTATATATATATATGTATATATACATACATATATATATATATATATATATATATATATATATATATATATATATATATATAATTGAAAAGTTTTTATCTTGATTGTCTCTAAATTGATAAAGTGTAACATGTATATTTGTACCAGTCTTACTTGTACTTGTCTGTCTTGTGTTCATCTGTATGGAGCTTTTCTCCCCAGGCCTTTGCTGAATATGGACATATATCCAGTTGGACTATCCCGGTCAACAAATGTTAAATAAATAAATAAATAAATAAAATAAATGATTGCTTATTAATATAATTTCTGCTTATATTGTTATTGCTACTTGCATTTCTGGTTCTTTGTACAGTTATATCAGTGTGGCAGTATTGTAAACATCTGAGACTTTCCCTGTAAAGGTTCTGTCAGTCCAGCCAACCTATAAAGCTCTGGATCTTTCTTCCACAAGACATCTGTCTGCCCTAGGCATATGCCACTGGCAGGCATAAGAGGAACGTAGGTCTGTGCCATTTTCATATGTTTCTTGCTGCATTCATATAGCAAACACCTGTTAGTGTTGCTAGCAGTTTTCCCATTCTGCAGGTAACTGTCTCTGAAACTTAAGCAGTTAAGTGCCCAGCTGGAGATTTTGTCTTCCTTTATTGTAGACTTTGGGGGTTACACTCTTATGCCTGTGTCAAAAAAAAAAGAAAAGGGAAGTGCATCTGTGGTAGACAAATTACTAACCATAACTACTCTAATTGCTGCTTATTCTGTTTGTGGGAGGAATGTGACATTAAATCCTGTCAACGCTGTCAGGGTTTTGCTCTTAAAACCATAAGAGGTTGGCTTAGGATTCCCAGCTGTTATCTTCAGAACACGAGGTTGTTCAATGCAACTATGTTATCCCCTTCTTCTTACTCAGCTTAGGTTTTTAAGCAGTTGGCTAAAATTAAGAGAAGTGAAAGTGACTCAAAGAAGTGGATAATTTGGATTGGGCTCTCATTACCTCTTTGAGGTCGGAAACAGTGAATCCTGCTGTTGCAGTTTTGCAGCCCCTTGACCATCTGTCAGCATCTCCAAGGCCCTCTAGTGTTGCTCCTTTGGAAGCTGTTATAAACAAGGATAAGGGCACATCCACTACCACAAACTTTCTTCTGTATAGTCGCCTACAACCTGTCTGAAGGTGAGGTTCCCTTGAACCTAGAGTCAGTATAACAGAAGTTGAAGGATTGTTCATTAGGTTCTCATCAGAGAAGAAATTGAAGAGTGTGTAACAGAAGCCTAACCCTTAATGAGATTGAAGAGTGTGGAACAGAAGTCTAACCCTTAGCATTAAAGCTTCATGTAGACATGTTGACTGGTTAATGTCCATATTTTTTCTTCTTATGATTTCTGCGTTGTTGAAGCAAGAGTCAAAATATCCCACCCAAGTACTTAAGTGAGCAGGTAATAGTTTTTATGACTTCCACTAACATGAATATCTAGCCCCACAGCTGCTCTACTGACTCATTCTTTTACCCATCCTACCTGAGAACACACCACATTCCACACCATCCCTTGGTAGAACTCCTTACTTTGAGACAGTAGACTTTCTATTTGCTACACACAGTGCAAGACTAATAGATGCCACTGTTTAGCTGTTGTAAATTCTTCATTTATGCCTCTGCATTCCAGACCGTGCCTGTGTTTTGAGTATGTTGTCCATGCAAATGCTGACTCCATTGGCACTTCTGTGGCCTGAGTACCCTATGATATCATGTTGTCTTCATGTAGGTTTAGTCAAACAGTTCTGGAGCTGGATCTTGCCTTTTGATATCAACATTCATATGGCAGGAGGTCCTACTACTATCTCTAACAAGCTATGAAATAAGACCATCAACTTCTGTGTATTTATATTTTCCATCTGGTTCTTCAGTTGTCTGTTCCACTATTCTGTCAGTGTTTGGGTACATCTTAGTCAAAGCTACAACCTCTTTATTAGTAGAGCTAATGATGCATATATATTTTTTTAACATCTCATGACTGTGCAGTGACTGATACCTTAAACTTTATACACGACTGTCATTTCAGCCATTCAGGGAGCTGTCCATGTATTCCATTTTCTACGCATTGTATATTATGCCTGTGATGTTGATATATGATTAGAAGGATTATTTGAAAGGAAATGCCTTGTTCTCCAGATATTTGTCTCTGTCTTTATTTCACTGTATTTTAAGGTTAAAAAATATAAACCATTACTATAGCATATCACACAAAGTTTAAAATTAAGTACAGTAATTAAGAATGACAAATCCTATCCAAAAAGATTTCACAATAGCATTTTGATGAACTGAATATTAATTTGTAATCCACTGAAGGTATGAATGAACAAATACACCTGAAAATATAATTTAGAAGGTCGAGCAGTACTGCAGTCTCTTAACCAGTGATTGACTTTAGGCCAATAAAGTAAATAATCTGTAATAGTGATCTGTCTCATAATAGGCAGGTGTAATGGTTAAGCCTGATCATACAGACAGACATAGACATTACTTCACCAAATGAAGCACCAGGTAGAGAAAACTGCTCTGTGCATGTATAGCACAAAATGTTGAGTGAGAATCGTACATATGGTAAGTACAGCTTTTGTATATAAAGTACCTATATATGATTCATAAATAACAGTTTAGCAGGGCTTGAGAAATTATTTGTTGCTAAGCACCAAGCAAGCTGCTGGAGAACAGCACATATGCAGGTGATTAACTCAATGTGAGTAACATCAACTTAACCCAGACAGTTATAACTTATACTGTAGCTGTCACCTTAAACACTGTCACAGTGCTCATTCAGATGTCTACTAAGCAGAGAGAAGCCACTCTATTACCACTACAGCAAGATTACTGAAGCTGTTACTGCTACAGTGGCAGCAGAGATAATATTGTATATGTAAGCCAACAGCCCTCCCCACTACATTTGATTTTATATACATGTTCAACGTTGGGTCAGTGTTGCAGTAGCCTAAGCCATTTGTTTTTTATCCTGCCAAGGATATGACCAATCAGCCAACTTATCAAAGCTAAAGGGCACCTTCCACATGCTCTCACTGCATCACTTTGGGCAAAGCTTCATGTAAAAAGAAGTTAGAGAGCCAAAAGCTTCAGAGCTTTCTTGCTGCTGAAGTGCACTCCTGCCATCTTTGTGGAATTAAAGGTTGGCTAACCTACAAGACTGAGGAGATGAGTCCACTGCTGAGCAAAACTGTCCACCATTTTATTTCTTTTCCTGTGGAAAACTAGAGTTTTTTTTTCTGAAACTAATATTATTTTCTTATTTTATTTGGACTGCCTTTATGAACCAGAGAATATTATTACTGTGAATGTTTGTGGAAATGTAATGTGTGTAAATCTACTTTTTGAATTTGTCCTAATACTTTTTCTTAAAATGCATACCTTAGGGGCTGGACCTGGTGCTTGGTCCCTTTTTACCTCAAAAAAAACCCACATTTCTGGTACTGAGTTTACCAACTTTTACAGGCTCCAACAACCTTCTTTAAGGCTTCCTTTCCGGCTGGAATTTTGGAGCAGTTACCAGTCTCCTTGGTTCTTTCCCTGTCCACAAGAAGAAGAAAGTTCTCAGGGAATCTTTGGGTGACTGGCTGGCTACCTTTTTGCCTCAGCTGATGACAGCTGACTCTCCTGTCACCAGATGTAGTTCCTCAGACCACTTATCATTTTTCGCAGTCCCTCGGTTATAGCACTTGCAGTCACAAAGGACTGTGGGAAAGATGTGTCTTTTATGATTGCAGAGTTTCCCTCCATGGGCAATTGAGAACCACTCTTTTTGATCTCAGGGGGAAGGGTGGGTTAAGTTCTACCACATTCCTGAGAAAGGAAGCATGAGCACTGGGATAGATTGCCTGTTTTGGGTTGAAGCTTTTCCAGAGATTTCCCAGAAAAAGAAAACAGAAAGTAAAAAAAACAATGGCTTCTCCTGTTTATATTTCTGTTGTCAGAAAAGATTTGCTGAGAATTGCTAGGGAGTTAATTTCTGCTTTTTCTTTACCTATGTCCTTTTCAGGGAAGAAAAAAAAGAGTTCCTTTTCTATCATCATCATCATCATCCTCAACTCCCCTTTTTCTCATTTCTGCATGGGGTTGGAATGTTGTTTCAACTGTCACCATCTCTCTCTCTCTCTATCCAATGCTACTCTCCTGCCTTCTTCTTTGAGTTCATTTTCTTTCTGAGTATGATTTTCAGTTAAATGATAAGGGATTGAAGGAAAAATGTTGTTTCAAGATTGTCCCTCCAGAAGACTTTTTCTTTTTCTGAAACTTTATATAAAACGAAAGAGACTTTTCAGTGGGACTAGAATACATTTTGTATTTTCCAGCAAGTGTGTTATGATTTGTTAGTCAGATACTCCTCAATCACTACGTGTTCCTCCTGTTTTATCTGCTTTAAAGAATGTTTCCTCTGACAGCTTTGTAGATTACCTGACAGTTGACCTCCTGCCCATATGAAGTCTGTTACCTCAGAATCATAAATACTTGTTTTATAACCATAGAACAGATCCTGCTGTGATTTTCCTGTCCAAAACTGCTACTGCTAGACAGATTATTAATGCTAATCCCACTCTGTATGACAAGGATGATAAAACATGTGTTAAATTTGACAAGAAACTTTATATTTCTGCCACTTCAACATTCTTTTTAACTGCCAGGCTCACATGTTGAGAACATGAAAAAGTTAACTATTACTCTTCCTTCTTTTGAGGTGAGAAATTCTTTAAATGCCTCTTTTGTATCTGCTTCTCATGTAATTAAACATGCCTTGAAGTTTTCTTATGATGCTGCTGATACTGTTTCCATGGCTGCTGCTTCTGGATTAGTTATGAGAAGAGTTGCTTTGTTATATTCAGAAAATCTTTCTGAAGATTTTAATACTGAAATTTTAAATTCTCTTTTAGACAAGTGACTTTTGTTTTGCCCTTCTGCAACTGAAGTGCTTAAGAGATGTAATGAGAAACGTGATTTAAGTGGTGACTCAGATTTTCCAACCTTCCTTTTCTAAGGCAAATAAAAACGTTCCTTCCATCTCAACTCCCTTTTTCAAAAAGCAATTAACATTAGAACAACATTTTGCTTCTTCAGACACCCCCCCCCCCCTCCCCGCAATATCACCCTCTGGCTGAGTCTGCACCATCCTTTGTGGCACCAGATTGTTTCAGACAGATGAATTCTGAAAGCCATTCAACAGGGATACAATTGGCAATGGGAGTCTGTCCCTCCTTTGGAGGGTGTTCCTCCTTACCCAGTAAACCAAATATTCCTAATATTCCTGTTTCTTCCAGTCCTGAAACAAATATTATATCTCCTTTCGCAATGTTTTTGACAAGGTTCCAACTTTCAAAATGTTATCCTTTCATACATGTTACCTCTTGCTTGTTTACAGACCTTCATAGTAAAACTTGATTTACAAGATCCAGTCGACAAGATTTATTACACCTCAAGCGCTTTGGCAAAAGCCCACATATAGGTGTATCATACAAAAGAGGCAGAAATCTTAGGGGTATTTTAGTACATAACAATTTTATTCTTCCAGTTAATGCTATTACTGCTGTAAGTACTCGTTTAGGTACTTATTCTTGTGGACACTGTAATGTTTGTACATATATAGTTAGAACATTTGATTTTATTAATGGATATAAATTCTCTCCATCAGACATATTTAATTGTGATACACAAGGCATCATTTATGCCTTACAATGCTCATGTGGCCTTGTATATATTGGAGAAACTAAGAGAACATTTAAATCTAGGCTACAAGAACATATTAAAAATATAAGAAATAAAAAGATGGAGAGACCTTTGGTTAAACATTTTATAGAATGCCATAATTCTAATATGCAGGACTTAAAGGCTAGTATTTTGAAAAGATTACCTGTAAGATTTTGTTTTAATGAAGTATATAAAAGGAAATTAATGCATAAAGAAAGTTTATTTATTTTAAAGTTCAGTACTTTGTCACCTATGGGACTGAATCTTGAATGTAATTGTAAAGTGCTGATTTAAGTTAATTATTTGTAATTGCATTATTATGTGTGGGTTTGTATATAAAGGTGTGTCTTTTTAGTAATTTCCTTGTACTCCTTGAAGGCTTTTGCTGAAGCGCTTGAGTATAATAAATCTTGTTGACTGGTTTTTGGTTGTTGTATTTTCTGCTGTGGCTATATTCTCTGTGGTTGGTTGTACGTTTTGGTATCCACATGGCCAGCGATCCATCCTTTGCCATACCAAGGGGTTTTTGAGAAGATTCCAATGAGGTTTCACAATCTACTATGGACAAATTTGTGGTTCACCAAGAGAGGTTGTTCACTACACCTACTGTAGGTACGAATATACGTAATAATGGACTTAGTGATACCTCTTCTTTTACTATCTTTATGGAGAAATGGGAACAAGAATGGAGGAACAGACGTGATAACCCATTCAATGCAGTGGGTGAGTGTGTGCAATCTTTACCGGTGGGTGAATCTTCATTTCTTTTGGAAAAACTTGAACATTTACTACATAAAGAGACTGCTGTTTATTTTAATATCCTGGGCTTACAACATTATTTGGATTTGGATATTACACCTAGAGGCTAGCCTTTAAGTCACCCTCTGCTCCTTTTAATATGTTAGATGAAACGGAAAAAACTTTTCCAAAAGGGGCTAGTGGCTTCCCATCACTGCTCTATGGAGTGGATTTCCATTCTAGTGGAGCGGGATCAGCTTAAACAGTCCAGAATTAAGGCAGAAATTAAACGTACTCTCTAAAATCTCTCAAAACTCATTAATACTGTTAGTTTAGATTAGTATATTTCTAATATGAATAGTAAATTGAAAGAACATGAAAATGAATGAGTTTGTTCTTTGTCTGGGGAATCCCTCTTACTTACCTCTACTAGCTCTTATTTCCCTGCTGCCCACTAGGTGGCAGTATTTCTACCAGACTGTTTATTACCTGCAAATACCATAGGTCTTAACCTGTCCTTACCTATATATTCCTTTCCCTCTGCTAACCTCTTGGTACTTCCATCCACACCACATTAACTAACACTCATTTAAGAAAAGCTATATTACATTAAGGTTACACACTGACATTTATACCTTGTTCTTCCCCTACTGGTAAAGACAGCTGATAAAATTTTTGCTGTACCTACCTTACTTGCTCCTACCCGCTCCGTTCGCCCTGCGGGCTCACACCGCTCCCCTACCCTACCCCCAATTCCCACACACCCCCAGTGCACTCAGCCTTATACTTCTGCAGCCACACCCATTCCCCCCACCACCCTATCACTTGCATCTTCTACTTAACAGCCCCACCTCTAACCTCATTAAATCCTTAAAGTAACTCTACACTTGGTCATACCCCCTCCCCAACACCTCCACACTACTACATCCTGTATTACTAACATTATACAGCTTTTTCTCCTACCACCATCTCTATTTTTAGTGCACTATTACAACTTCTTCAATTAACCTTCTCTACACTTTGTCATACCCTCTCCCCAACACCTCCCCACTACTACATCATGTATTATTAACATTATACAGCTTTTTCTCCTACTACCATCTCTATTTTTAGTGCACCATTACAACTTCTTCACTTAACCTTTTCTACCTCATACATCTCTCTCTCCCTCTGCCACCTTTACTTTAGCATTCTACTAGACTCCATCCCCTTACGTTCACTACCTCTCAACCCACACATCAAAATGGCCTCAACACATATCTCTAAATACACAAACCTACTACTCTTAACCACTATTCTAGCCTCTCTAACTCTACCCTACACACTAACCTTCATTGAACACTTGTCTCTGCCTAAACTACACTACCCCCACCATCAAACTCTACTAGTTTCTCATGGAATCTCTCTCAACCACATTAACATAACATCCACTTCTACCTATATATTTCCTAGGTATCATAGATCCTCCCTTATTACTTACTTTCATAACAAAAAAACCCTAAATAACTACTACACATTCCTAAAGATATTACAAAAACCTCAGCGGCATCCTCTATTAGATGGTGATATTCATCCAAACCCTGGCCCCAATTCAAGAATTACTAGTAACCCACAAAACCTCACTTCACATAATTCCATTACCCCCAAAAGGCATGCTAACTCCTCCTCATAGCTCACCTTAACATCTGCAGCATTAACAATAAAATTACCCACCTTCATGCACTCTTACAGATGCACACATTTGATAGTCTCTGTATTACAGAAACATGGCTAAAGCCCTCAACTCAGAACCAGGAAATTACCCCATCTGGATATAACATCCTTAGATGTGATCGCAAAACCAAAAAGGGGGGAATTGTAGCCATCTTATATAAATCAGAGCTTCACGTTTCACCCTTCAATGTGTCCCTTCCCACAGATACTAATGCAGAAACCCTTACTGCTAAACTTCAAATCAACAACTCTAAATCTATCTATCTAATTTGCTCCTATCTTCCTCCTGATAACAACATCAATACTCTTGAAAACTTACTTAGTTGTCATTCTACCCACCTACCTCAGGAACCCATTGTACTAGGTGACTTTAACATAGACTGGGCTAAATGAAGCTTGCCCAACCCTATCAATCACATAAATCTTTATGGTTTCTCACAAATAATAACCACCCCTACTAGAATCCATAAATCAAGTGGTAAGGAAACCACCCTAGACTGAATATTTATTAACAGTCATCCTGGCACTTATAAACCAGGAACCCTTCCTGATGATATCAGCGACCATGCTCTAACCTATATAATTAAACAAAAAAATTATATCCCTAATTGTAATATTTACAAAACCGCCCGATCTAAAAAACACTTTCAACCAGAGATCTTCCAAAATGAACTGAAAGCATGTGACTAGTCTCCGCTGTACCATCTGCTACTGGATGAAGCAGTCACCTACTTTAATACTAGATTCCTACAAATCCTAGATTACCATGCACCCGCTCCTCCCAAATTAGGACCAAAATTGCCCCATGGCTCACAAAACAAACTAGGCAAAAGATCCTCCTAAGAAACAAAATTTGGGACAAATGGAGAGCATCTAAAAGCCCTTCAGATCACATTTACTTCAAACAGCTAAGAAATGCCACCAAAAAAGACATTCTCCTAGACAAAAAGCACTTGTACCTCCACCTCCAACAAACCCACTAACAAAAAACACAAAAGTTCTGGTCAGACATTAACAAACTACTCCAGCCAGGTGACTCTAAAACCCCTGTCCCATCAGGTATCACCGATAATAACCCTAAACAAATTGCTGATGCCTTTAATAATTACTTTACTGAAGCCTTCCAAACTCTAGCTAATACATTACCACCTATTAGCACTTCATTGTTAAATACCCCAAACAACCCAGTTCCCACTTTTCATATACAACCTGTACCCACTTCCCTCATTTGCAACTTCCTTCAAAAACTCAAACCATGCACTCCTTCTGCTGACTACCTACCAGCAGAATACCTGCAAATTGCAGCTAAAGCCATTGCCTATCCCATTTCCATCCTTATAAATAGAACTATTACAGAAAGCACAATCCCTTCCATATGGAAAGTCTCTCACATCATCCCTCTACATAAAGGTGGGTCATCTACTGACCTTTCCAACTTTTGCCCAATTGCCCTACTCTCCCCAGTAGCCAAAATAATGAAAAAAATGCATCCACCAACAACTCCTTGACCACCTTCTCCATAATAATTTACTTGCTAACTGCCAACGTGGTTTTAGACCATTCCATAGCACAACAACAGCCCTGCTATCCTTTTCTGACTGTATAAATAAAAATCGTAACATTAACTCTCTTTCCTCTGCACTATTTATCGACCTTTCAAAAGCCTTTGATATGGTTAATCATCACCTGCTTATTGATGTACTAAAAGCCCACTCACTCAATCCACAAGCACTACTTTGGTTTAAATTTTATTTAGAAAACAGACAGCAAGCTGTGCTCTGGGACAATAATCTTTCCACACCCCTGTCTGTGAACATTGGAGCACCCCAAGCCTTTATTCTAGGCCCTCTTCTCTTTTTAATATTTATTAATGATCTAAATACCAAAATTCCTCAAGCCATCTGCATTCAATATGCAGATGACTCATCTTTAATATGTTCAGACAAGTCCATAACCTCACTCCAGACCCTCACCCAGTCAGTATTTAACACTGTAGAAAATTGGTTTATGCAACACTGCCTCCTCCTGAACCCTAAAAAAAACAAATTATTGCTCTTTGCTCCTACTCAAAAGTCAACACAAATTCACTTCACAATAACTACTAACAATGGAACTAGCATTTCCAGTGACGCTACAACCCATCTCCTGGGAATAACAATAGACAACAACCTTAGCTATGATGACCATATCAATACTACCATAAAATATGTTAACAAAAAACTAGGCTCCCTCTATAGAATCAAGCCTTTCCTTACCCAAACAGCTAGAACCACTGTTGCTCAAACCCACCTGATCTCTACCCTATTCTATGCTTTTGCCATATATACCAATCTATCTAAAAACAACCTTAACAAACTAGCAATCTGCTATAACAACATAGCCAGATTCGCCACTGGCACCCCCTATCGAACTCACCACTGTATCAAGCTCAAACAACTGGGATGGTTAGAACTCCAAAACCATCTACTTTGTCAACAACTTATCACCCAAAAGATCCTCTACCACCCTAATAATACCCCAATCCTCACTAATCTGACTACTCCCTATAGAAATGTGGCTACATTACGCTCAGCTAATAGGCTTCTAGCTTCAACCATTAAATCCAACAACAAAGCTGGGGCCTCACTTTTCACCAGCACAGTGGGAAAAATGTGGAACCAGCTTCCAAGTGAACTCTTAACTCTTGCATCCTCAATGCTTTTTAAAAAACATCTCAAAGAATATCTTAAAATACATTGGCTTTGTCCCTGCTCTAACCCTGACTGATACCTCAGTGCCCCATCTTGCACTCCATTTACTTCTCTACTCTTCTGCTCTATGCTGATTACCTGTAATAACAAGTTAGCTAACCTCAATTTAGAATCTAAAGAGATTAAAAAAAAATAGCAATCTCTATACTGTTTCTTTTATATATATATATATATATATATATACATATATATATATATATATATATATACATATATATATATATATATATATATATATATATATTTTTTTTTTTTCTCTTTTTTTTTCCTCTCATATGTTGTTTGTTCTCAGTATTTTATCTTAGCTTAATCCTACTATAAGACTCTATACTAGCCTCTCTCATGTACAATCTGAATAATGTATTATAACTCTTGTTACTATTGTATATATTGTATTATTTGTTACTGCCTATGCTTGGAGCTTTTCTCCCCAGGCCTCTACTGAAAATGGACATATATCCAGTTAGACTAGCCCGGTCAACAAATGTAAAAGAAAATAAATGAACTGATTGAACGTAAAACTACTAAACTTAAGAGAGATTTGAGAGATTATGAAACTGGCAAGTCACTTTTGTGGTACAAAAATAGCGTAATTCTTCAAAAAATTATCAGACCACCTTAAATAAATCCTCTAATACATCTAGGAGTGTATCATTTGCATCTGACATCTCTACAACATCAGCCGGGGCGGAAGGGAATTGCGAACATTATCCTTCTTTACCAGCGGCCCAGGACCCTGCGAGATTAAATAAAGAATTTTCTCTGCAGGAGGCAGAAATGGTGAACCTAGTAGAAATGAAAAGAAACAAAGTCATTTTCAACAGGACTCAGTTTCACATGGGGACAATACCAAGCACAATAAAAAATCTAAATGGTATTGAAACATCTTCTTCGGGTTCTATTGTGGTAAACATTTCTGATTTTCATCTCACTGAAGGACAATATAGGGTGTTGAATTATGGACTTAAATGTATTTGCACTGTTATACCTCATATTCATGAACTTAAGTGTGATGTATTTAGGTTTTGTCATAAATTACATTTGGCGTACTATTTTGAACATATGAATAATGCTGAAGTTGTTTTGAATACTGATGTGTATAACAGCTCAGATGATAGTTTTTTCCATGCAACACTGATTTTCATGATGACTTAATAGATGATGGTTATTCGAATGGTTATAGTTTATTTAATACAAATAATATCAAATATAAGAGTGAATTTATTCCTTTGTATATGCATGATGGTATAAAAAAATTTACACAAATGTTAAACTATGCTATTGAATGTGAATTTGATCGATTTATGAAAGACAAAAGGAATTTTGTATACAATTTGACTAAGCAGGAATGGTGTGAGCTGCAAATGTTAGCTAAAAATGAGAATATAAGGGGGGCAAGATAGTTATTATGCACGTCCAACAATACTATGCGATGTGCAATGATCACTTGAATAACAATGAAGTCTATAAAGTTAGTAATTTGAATGAATATAAGCAAGCAATGAAGAATTTTGAGATATTGATATGTAAAGGTCATCGCCTGGGATACTTTTCAAAAGTGGATTCGGATAGAAAATTTAGTTGTGGTTATAGTGAATTGGCAGTATTTTATTGTCTTCCTAAAATCCACAAAGACATTAATAATTCCCCTGGCAGGCCGATAGTATTAGTGGAGAAATATTTTTTATCTAATATTGTTTTTTTGTTACATGAAATTTTGTTACCATATGTTGTAAAGTTACCTTCATATATTAGAGATAGTATGGACTTCTTGAATAAAGTATCAAATGTTATATGGTCAAAAGACATGTATTTTATAACAATAGATGTATGTAGTTTATACACCAATATTCAACATAGTCATGGTTTAGAAACAGCTCGCTATTTTATTGGAGATAACCCTAGGGGGAATTATATAATGGAACTACTTCTTTTTTGTCTTGAAAATAATTATTTCACATTTAATGATGTTATTTTCCATCATTGTCAATGTACAGCCATGGGGGGCCCTTTTGCCCAATGTATGCAAATCCTTTTATGGGTTTATATGAACTGGAGTATTTGTACCATTCAGAATTTTTTAAAAATCATGTAATACATTACTATAGGTTTATTGATGACCTTATTTTTATATGTCAAGGAGGTTGTGAAGAAGTTGATGCATTTGTTAGTGGGTTACACCATAATAGATTTTTTTTTTTCTTTTAATGGTTTGCATGTGGCTAAGGCTGTTACTTTTTTAGATATATTACTTACTATTAATAATGATGAATTGATTACATCTGTCCACAGGAATTTTGAAGATGGGAGTCGGTATTTGTTTGGCAATAGCTGCCATCTGCCCCATACTATTTCTTCACTTCCCTATGGTGAATGTCTTAGAATTAGAAGATTATGTAATAATGAAGTGGATTTTAACAGAGAAATTAATAGATTATATTCTATGTTTATCTCTAGAGGATATAGTCAGGAAAATGTATGTACTGCCATTAACAGAGTTGTAGGGGGCAGAGATTATGATTATGTTCAAGATTATGTTGACATAGCTAGTATGTATGAATACAAAATAGACAGTAAGAGAAAAAGTATATTTTATTTCTACTTATGTTTTATTTAGCCCTACACTTATTGAGACAGTAAAATACTATTGGCATTATTTATTTAAATGTAATGATTTAGCCAATATTTTATGCCCACATATAGGTGTATCATACAAAAGAGGCAGAAATCTTAGGGATATTTTAGTACATAACAATTTTATTCTTCCGGTTAATGCTATTACTGCTGTCAGTACAACTTTAGGCACTTATTCTTGTGGACACTGTAATGTTTGTACATATATAGTTAGAACATTTGATTTTATTAATGGATATAAATTATCTCCATCAGAAATATTTAATTGTGACACACAAGGTGTCATTTATGCCTTACAATGCTCATGTGGCCTTGTATATATTGGAGAAACTAAGAGAAAATTTAAATCTAGGCTACAAGAACATATTAGAAATATAAGAAATAAAAAGATAGAGAGACCTTTGGCTAAACATTTTATAGAATGCCATAATTCTAATGTGTAGGACTTAAAGGCTAGTATTTTGGAAAGATTACCTGTAAGATTTTGTTCTGATGAAGTATATAAAAGGAAATTAATGCATAACGAAAGTTTATTTATTTTAAAGTTCAATACTATGTCCCCTATGGGACTGAATCTTGAATGTAATTGGAAAGTGCTGATTTAAATTAACTATTTGTAATTGCGTTATTATATGTGGGTTTGTATATAAAGGTGTGTCTTTTTAGTAATTTCCTTGTACTCCATGAAGGCTTTTGCCAAAGCACTTGAGGTGTAATAAAACTTGTCAACTGGTTTTTGGTTGTATTTTCTGCTGTGGCTATATTCTCTGTGGTTGGTTGATTTACAAGATGCCTGCCATCACATTCCCATTGGCAAACATTTTAGCTGTTTCTTAAGATTGTCTGTGTCTGGATTATATTATCCATTGTCTGTCTTACCCTTTGGACTTTCTACTTCCCCAAGGATATTTACAAAGTATCTGGCTCTAGTAATTATTTATTGCAGACTTCACGGTATTCACATTTTCCTGTTTGCATGACTGTCTAATATTTGCAGACTCATTTTTTTTATTTGTGAAGGTTTCTTAGTAATCATTCAGAATATTCTACACAGTGTGGGTTTTCAAGTGAACTTACATAAATCTTCTCTCATCCCTTTTCACAGAAAAGTTTTCCTGGGATGTCTGTTAGATTTTACCATGGGAAGAGCTTTTCTTCCTCCAGCCAAAATGTAGGTGATCCAACAGTTCTTTGAGTTTTTCCAATCAAAACCAGGTATCTTACAGAGAATTTCTCAGGATTCTGGGGCACATGGTTTCTATGATTCCTATGATTCTCTTAGCCAAACTTCACACAAGAAAAATTCAGTGGTATGTCATGTCAATCTGGACCCTTTATATTTTCAGATCTCAAATCAGGGGGTTGTAAGAAAAGGGGTTCTACAGTGCATAGACCAGTTATCTTGGAATCCTGGTTTCCCATTCTCTACTCTGCTTCTTCAGTATGTCACAGCAGATGTTTCAGATCTGCTGTGGGGAGCTGTTGACAAAGGGGTGAAAGTGCAAGGTCTGTGGATAAAACAGGATAGGCAAAAGCATATGAATGTCAAAGAGACAATAATAGTTACAGCTGCTTTGAGAGCCCTAAATCATCTCTCGTCTCCAGCAACTATGAAAGTTTTCATAGATATTACCATAGTGATATGGTCCATAAACAAATAACAGAGTACCAGATCTTACCATCTTTCTTTCCAGACTTGCTATGGTAGCCTCAGAGGTAACAACATAGCTCAGTTTGACTCTTCAGGCTTCATACATTCCGTCAGAGTGAAATATTGTAGCAGACAAGATAAGGAGGATCAGGACAGACCTTCTTGAATGAAAATTGCATCCAGGTGTCATACAAGAATTAATCAGACTCTGAGGGATCATCTTAATTAGATTTGTTTGCCTAATCTCAGAACAGACAGTTAAAGACATTCTGCTCCAGGGTTCCTGGAGAAAGATGCTTTCTCATTCACATGGACATGAATGTTCCTTTATGCTTTTTTTCCCTTCCCACCGATATCCAGGGTTCTTCTAAAGGTTCAGAAGGACTCAAAGATAGTGGAGTTGAATCTGTTTTTGCAGATAAACAGTGGTTCTCTCATCTTTTAAAACCTGCCAAGGAAATTGCTACAATCTTCCTCATTGTCTGGATTTACTCATGCAAGACAGGGGTTGTTTGATATACCCCAACCTCAAATCTCTTCAATTGATTGGATGATAGAATTTTGATACCTTTTAAGCACCTTTTTGTGATAAAGTGCAGCAGGTATTGAAGGAGGCAAAAAAATTCAACTAGAAATCAAATATGGCTAAGTTGAAAAGATTTTATGGTTGCCACCATTTCAAGACCAAAACCCTTTTAAGGCTAGCTGCCTCTGGTTTTTGATTATGTGTAAGAGTTATTGTCCCCTGGCCTTTCTTACTCTTCTATCATGATTCATTTTTCAGCCATATCTGCTTGTCTTCCGTTGGATCCCCTTTACATCCCCCTTTCATCCTATTATCAAATTAAGCAGTTTTTGAAGGGGGTTTTACATATCCATTCAAAAGGAAAATAGGTGGCTCCTTGTTGGAATCTAAATTTTCTGCTTGAGAAGCTTATTATTTTCCATTTGAAACAACTGAAATGAGGCTGTTATCATGGAAGATTGTTTTACTAATTGCTCTGACTTCTGCTAGATGAATATCTGACTTATAAGCTCTTATAGTAAGTTAACCCTTCCTCATTTTCCACAAGGATAGGGTTTCTTTAGTAACTAATCTTTTATTCCTAAAGTAGTTTCAAAGTTCATCTTGAGATGGTCTATTAATTTCCCTGTCTTTTTTCTAGAATCCATAAACAAGGAAGAAAAATTTCTTCATACTCGAGATGTACACAGGCAGCTCAGATACTACCAAGACAAAACTCAGTCCTTCAGTCATCAATTGTTTGTCTCCCATGAAGGCAAGAAAAAAGGACAACTACTGTCAAAGCAGACTATTTTTAGATGGTTGTCTCATGCTTTTTCTTGTTGTTGTTCTCACCATAACAAGCCATTTTTAGATAATATTAGGGCTTCCACCAGGGCTTTGGACTCTTCTATGGCTTTCTAGAAAGAGGTGGACTGTAGAAGTGTTATAGAGTCAGTAACTTGCTCCTCTGTACATACTTTTACAAAGCACTATAAAACTGTATTCCTTTTCCAGATTCAGAACAGTATTTGTTATGACCATTCTCTATGGGCTCCAGGATTTTTAATTTACTTTCTCTTCCCTTTCTGGTTTCTAAGCTATGGTAATTTTCCCAAATAGCTAGGGATACTGCAACAGTGATGCAAAGATGAACATGTTGCAGTTGCACCAGTAAAGTTACCATAACAGCAGTGTTATAACAGATCACTTTTGCAGTAGCTGTCCTCTCCCTCGAGCCTCCCTTCTTTAGTTGTTGTTTTGTATTGCTAGGGTGTGGATGTATATACCCTTTTGTCAGAAGCATAGCTAAAATGGATCAAGAAGGGGCAACTGCCTTGGGTGCAGAGGAGTAGGAGATGCAATTCGCAGATCCTTTTTTTTATTTTTTTTTTATTTTTCCTGTCATGGCAACATGAGTGAAGGTGGGACACAGACGACCTGGTGTTCCTCCTTAGCAGAAAAGGGAGACGTGCCATATAGGAGAATACATTTTTTTTTTTTTGCTCCTCTACTTAGTGTCAAGGGGCACCAGATCAGGAAGTGGTACCATGTGCCAAATGAGCTGGCTCCAGCTCCATCTCTACCTTCTGTATATATTTAACTTTTGTTTTGCATTTCCTACTATTTTTCTTTCAAGGCTATCACCACCCTTCTTGGAGTAAGAAAGCTCTAAAGCTTTTGGTGCTCTAACTACTTTTTACATGGAGCTCTACTCAAGCTCCTAGCAGTTAGTGTGTGTGGAAGGTACACTTTAGTTTTTATAAGCTGACCAATTGGTCATATCCTTGGCAAGATATAACCTGAATAGCTTAGACTACTACATAAGTGAATTATTAGAACATCTACTTTTCTGATGTGTTTATTTATACAACTGTACCACTATATAAACACTCAAACATACATGTTTTATTTGTCAGCAGCTTTAGATTTTGTTCTGTACTAATCCAAATACAATTTTAGTAGCTATGCGTGAACCCAGCTTTGCTCGTCTACTTCCTGTTAAATTTATACAGCCCTTAAAACAGGTAATTTTGTTCCTTTCTGTGAGTTTTTTGAATATTACTAATTTCAGGCATCAACTCAAAGTATCTCAAGTCTCCACCATATGAGCATTGTTATGATTTGAAGATAGGGGCTGCTTTAATAGGCACAAAATGGTATGACACGGTGAATTAAAGTAAAGAGTTATCTTTTACAGGCCACATTCATTGTATATGTGTTGTTAACAGATCTTCAGTCTAAGGAAAGAAATCTTGTTGCATCATTTAGATAAATTGGACTGAAACTTAGGAAGACATAATTCTGTCAAAAATCAATGTCACAGTTTCTGTTTTGCACAGTGTTGCAGTTTGTTCTGTGTGGCATCAAAATTAGTTATTCTGTTGGAAGTTTTTATGTATATTTGCATATCCATACATGTGTACACAGCCAGTGTTTCTTTTTTACAGGATGTGTCATATTAAATGTGTTGTATCATCAGATGCAGAACAAAATGCCTCTAATCTGCTTGCCTCTGACAAAAAGTGGCTTGACAATTTAATCACGTTGATGGTAACTGAATTATTCATGGAACATGCATATTTGGAAAAAGTAAATCCCTTTAGCTGGGCAAAAGCTATGCGGTTATCTTGATGCTAGCTTTGGACTGCCCTTTGACTTTTTAAATTTTTTATGTCATTTTTAAAACAATGCAAAGAATCGGGTGATATGATGGTGCTCATTTCCAATGTTGTTACCGTTCTTCGAATCAGTTGTACTTACCTTATTACCCCAGGTTACCTAAAAGTTCCACTGTGCAGATTCCATTTGCACTGCAGTTTGTCTTTTCTTATATTAGAATACAAATAATAATAAAATACATTACCATACAAATTAAGAATTCTGTCAGCATTATTTGCATGTGTTTAGGATTTGAGATTACAGTTTCTAGCTATAACTAATTAAATGACAGACGTAGTCACAGGCTAAATACTGCTGAACTTATCTTCATCTGAATACTATTTTCCTGTAAATGTTTATACTCTTGGATCACGGATGAAAAAGATCCACTATGAACTGGTTATCTCATTTTTTAAATGAATGAAGAGAAATAATTTATCTGAATCTTTAGTTTTTTGTTATAAATGAATTGCACAGTTTTACACTTGTGTGTATATATACTGCTAAAACTTTTTACTATTTTATATGTGTAAGGAACTGTACTACATCAAAGATGAAAGTATTATAGACTTCTAATAGTTATTTGTCAGTGTCATAAATGCTGTTACTCCTTTGCTGAGAAAGAGCAAAGCAATACAGAATGATATCAGGAACATTGTTGTAAATTGCTGAGTGTTAAAACAATTGCCAAGGGTAATGACTTCACCATTGTGTAAAAAGTACTACATATAGACATTCTACTAGCAGTGAGAAAATATATATACACTTAAACATGTCAAGCAATATTTTATGGTAGATAAAATATTTTTTTGAAAATAAAAATTAATAAAATGATATCAAGAAGTATTAACAAAAATTAAATGAAATTAAGTTCAGACATAAAACACAGTATCATAGTTCATATTACCCAGCATAGCTTTCATGCATGTCATGGACATACTAGGCCAATTATTATAGGTTCATTGTAGACTTGCTTTCCCTTGAGTTATCAACTGTTTTTGACACAGTAGACCATAATATAGTGCCGTCCTGTATAGGGTAGTGTAATTTATCAGTCAGTCATTGGACTGGTTTAAAAGCTATCTAAACAATCACACTGAGACCCACTACAGGAATGACAGTAGGTATGTCCTTTGATTCTGGAGGATCAGAAAAATATGGACTGTAGATCCACACAAGCTGAGACCAGAAGAAACATAGGGTCATGATGCTGTTGCACATGATAATGTTAGTGAGATTTGAAGGACTACCCTGAACAGAAATTACTGAAGTATATGAAGGGGGTGTAGGTAGCAGATTGTAGAGACCAAATGCTTGCTGGGAGTCCAAAATCACTTCTTTACAAAGAGGGTTATAGACCCCTGGAATTGACTGCTGTAATGGGTGCCAGAAAGGAAATCCAAAGAAGCATATAGGAAGTGGTAGGACAGGTATTAAGGCTAAGCTGGAAGGTAGGGATGGGGGAGGTAAAATGTTAAATGCTCTTAAAAAGCAGACTACATTAGCTTATAGTCTCCTTCTACAATTAGGCAAATGTAACATAATATAATTATTAATTTTTCACTGCTGACACTAGAGTGCAGCATAAGTGGGAGTAGGGGCAGCACCCCTGAAGAGCCATCTTTCAACAAGATGTTAAATAGCATTATCTGTCTGAGTTGATGTTAACTCAGATGGATATAAAGTATCACACAGAATTTATTGAAAAGACTAGGGAAACACAATTAACTTAAATTAATTCCTAGAAAAATCCTTAAAAGATAAAATACAAAATAAGAATATTGAACTATCATCTAAGCAAATAGAATAAACAGCGTTTAAAAATAAATTACATGAAAAAGTAAATGACAGCAGTTGTTTTCAAATTGCAGATTGAACATAATCCATCCATATCATGTCATTATCCATCATTTTAAATGAAGATTGTTTGTTAATTCCATTCATTTTCATACGGCATGTTGTCAGAACATTCCTGCCATATTAAACAAATTTTCCATTTTTTATATTAATATTTTGATTTCTGCTCAGTTAAACCTGTCCTGCACCAATCTTCAGACATTTATTTATTTACCTAAAAGATAAACATGCTGTGATGACTCTTGCTCAGCACCCTTTCAACAAACATTGCCTGTCTTGACTGGTTTTATACTTAAAATCAGCTTTTACCATTAATCAACCATGTGCTTCTCTCCAAACAAAAACTGTTATTTCTTTTCATACTGTTCTTGATTACTTCTCTGACTATTAAAAGGATTTTTTTCTCCAGTCATCATCATAGTCAACCCCCTTTTTTCCATTTTTACATAGACTGGGGTTGTCATGTCAACTGCCACCATCTCTCTCGATTCAATAGTACACACCAGTCTTCGTTGACAGTCATGCCTGAGTGTCGCAGGTCTTCTCTCACAAAGTCCATCCATCTCTTTGCTGGATGCCCTCTTTTCCTCTTGCCTTCTACTTGTATATCTCAAATTTTCTTTGCCAGATGGTCTGCTGTTCTACACATATGCCTGAACCACTGTAATCTGTCCTGTTTGACTTTCTCTGAAATTGGAGCTACTTTGGCTTCTGATCTGATGTTATCATCTCTTTGTCCATTCCACAGTTTGTATCCTATTACCCATCTCAGGCACTTCATCTTCATCACTTGTAGCTTCCTCAACTGCTTTGTCTTTACTGCCAAGGTTTCTGTACCATATAGTACAATGTATATCATATAGTACTATATACATGTGTGTGTGTGTGTGTGTGTGTGTGTGTGTGTGTGTGTGTGTGTGTATTAGGGTTGCCAACCATCCAGAATTCTTCTGGACTGTCCAGAATTAAGGGACACTGTCCGGAAGAATGGAAAATGCCTGTGTTGTCCGGAAAAAATGGTGCACTGTCTGTGTGCACATTTTTGTTTAGTTTAAAAAAATTATTATTTTTTTTATGGGCGTTCTTCTTTAAGAATGCCCTTTGCGTCCAGGTGCAGATGATGAAAACAGTGTCTTTGTGACTGTTTACGTCTGCTACTCTACTCACTGTCTTCCCGCGTGCAGAATTTGAATTGTAAAGAACAGAAGACCTGGAAGGGTAACGTACAGGGTGCTGTGACCCCCCCCCCATGTCTGTGAGTACCAAGTCTAATACATTTAAGCCCTTGTAGAGATGCCTGATTAACTGTTTCAGAGCATTTGAATTAGCAAAATTCAGGAACCTTAGAGCAATTGCATTTGTGTTTCTGTATGTTGCCCAATCAGTGAAGTTGAAATCTTCCATGACCAGAGTGTTTGGCTGTATATGGAGTGATTTTAGCAAGTCCATGTAGGCAGTATGCTACTCTTGGTTCATGGAGGGTGACCTGTAGCTAGCAGTGATGTGGAAGCATGTTTTACCTATAGTTATTTGAACCTTGGGAAGCCCAAGGGAGTCCTACTGTTTAACCAGTCTCGAAGTGTATTTGGATTTAATGAAGATGGATAAACCTCCTCCTTAGGTTGTTTCACGCTCGCTTTGGGGCTTGAACCTGTGGAAAGCATTGTAGCCTTGTGTAGCTAGGGTGCTCTCTGCTTCCTTGAACCAAGTCTCAGTGACTGCACAGATGTCAGCATCTTCCAAGGTGAGGATTGCTTCCAGGGAGTGAAGTTTTCTGTTTAGGCTCCTAGCATTAAGCAGCATAACCCTGAATTTGTCTTGAGTGGATTTCTTTATGTCAGGAATTTTGTTGTTTTGACATTGCTTAAAAAAGACTGGACTATGGGGAAGGCAAGTGTCTTTGCCAGTATCTGAAAGCCTTGAGGAGACAGGTGAAGACTATCTCTGGCAAAGCAGCATGGTTTGTCTCACCCAAAATCTCGATTATATCTGCTGTGACCTTATCTGAGCCTGCTGCTTTCCTGACTTCATTTTCCTTAGTGCTGTTCTTACTTCTTCTAGGGTGGGTCCTGTTCTTTTTTCATCATAGGCTGTGTCTGAGCAGTACAGCTATAGTGGGGTTTTCTTCATTCAGAAGGTGCTAGAAGTACTCCTTCCATCTGCCTTTGATTTCCTGTGGCCTTTTGAGGAGGTTGTTGACCTTAGGTAGTGCCTGACTATCTTCTTTATATTTCTGTCTTTATCAAGCACCTGATAGATTTTCTTTATGCTATGTACAGAGTCACTTACCAGAAGCTGAAACAGTGCCTCTGATGCCTTGCTCTTTGTTACTGCAACTCCTCTCTTAGCCTGTTTGTTAGCCAACCAGTAATCCTTCTTAGCCTGTTCCATCTTTTCTATCTCACACTTTTTCCTGCACTCCTTTCTTTTAATTTCTTCCTGGGCTTCTGCATTCCACCACCGGCTTTCCTTACGTACCTTATTTCCATATCCGGCTCAACCACACATCTCTTCTATAGTCCTTGCATATGCTGTTTTGAGCTGCTGTCATTCTTCTTTAATTCCACATATTTTCTCTTATTCCTGAGGTACTAGAACCTTGAGCAATTCCTTGAACTCTTGTGCTTTCTCTTCAGTCAAAGTCCAGGTCTTCCATGTAGTCTTTGATTACCTTAGAGCTTTCTCTGACCACTGCTTGCAGCTGATTACTGCAAACAGTGATTTATGCAGTGGGCTGACTGCTTCTCTAGGCCTGACTTTACAGTCACTGATTCTACCCCAGTGCCCTTTCCTTACTAGGAGGAATTCTACCTGAGTTGCATGTTGGCCATTCTCATATGTGATCTTGTGACTGTTTCCCTTTATGAACCATGTGTTGGCCACCTTCAAGCTATTTGCCAGGCAGAAGTCTATAATGGCCTGCCCTTCTTTATTCCTGTTGTCTCACCCAAGTGGACCTAAGCAGTCCTCATATTCTGTTCTATCTTTCCCAATATGTGTATTCAAATTAGACATATCAACACTAATTCATGTTGTCCTGCTTTATCTAGTAGGTCCTGCAGCTGCTGCCTGAATGCACTCTTTTTCTCATTGTTTCAACCCTGCTGTGTGGCATAGGCTGACATTATGTGCAGTGCCCTATCCTCCATAGAAGTCTGATTGCCATAAATGCATCACTAATCCTGATGACATCCCTCACTATCATCTGAAGCATCTTCTTCACCAGAATCCTCAGACCATTTCTAGTCTTTCCTTCTCCTGAGCAGTAGAGTCTAGATCCCAAGCCAGGTTTTATTGCTTCATCACCCTTCCATCTTGTCTCCAGAATACATAAGATGTCCACTCTCTTCCTTACCCATCATATAAACCACTTCTAAGTTGCATACTGTCAGTGAACCTACATAGAGTGTAGCAATTCTTAGCTGGTGTTTGCCAGGTTGATTGTTTTTTACATGCATCTTTTGCTTAACAGAGCTGTCCAAGCTAACCCATGCTGGGCAATTGGACACTGACCTGCCATTAGCTTATTGGCCCTAGGGCTGCTGGGCTTTATGGCAGGCACACACTGGTCAATAGGGCCACATTCACCTTTTCCACCATTAGCATGGGTCCCTGGCATAAGTGGGAGTAGGCCAGGTCCTCAACCCAATTATCTCAAGCAAATACTCATGTCTGTTTTGACGATATTAGTCAACATGACCAAATCACTTTGGAGACTATGTTTACATCATCAAGGAGATAGGTCTTAACACAGTGTATAATCTGTGATCTATGTTCTCCTATCTAGAGAATATTATGTGCCACAGTGTATGCCCAATCAGTTGGTCTATACATTACGCCCATAGGGAACCATCTAGAGACTGTCCTGCCAGCCACAACTCCATTCTTGGATATGTTTGAGGTGGAAAAAGTCAGCATGTTTTTGGAAGGTAGGAAGATCTCCACAGAGATGCAAGGGGAACATACAAATTCCATACAGGCATTGGCAAGTGGTCAGGATCAAACCTTGCACCTTGTGTGTGGGTTGCAAAGACCTTAACCATTATGCCAACTGGTTGCAAAATTTTTTTTTTCCTAGTCATCTACTCAATATTTTATCATTTTATCATAAGTTCTTTGCACATTTTCTTTTGTATTATATTAATTTGTCATACTTTTTCCATAAACATATTTTTCTACTGTATTCACACATAACTGAGTTTTCAATACCTTTTTTCTTACTTGTTAATTGCACTTCATTCCCAGTAATTCCACTTTAGCAAATTTTTAACAATGGCTTCATTTTTGCCATCAGTGTATTAATAAAAAAATTAATAGAAGCCAAGAAAATCACAGAGTCACCATTATACTACAGACTCTTCTTGATTTCTGTACAGAATTTCATAATTTACAGGATTTGGGCATACTCATTTAGCTTCAATGAATGTCCAGCATTTTATTTCTATTTCTTCACATAAGGGTAAATCCTTCAGAAGTAGCCACAAAACCTACTAAACCAGCTTTAGATAAATAAACCTTCTAAAACACAGTTGGAAAGTTTCCATATTCTCACAGTCTCCTCTTTGTGTAATAATATTTCAGTCCTGTAAGACTACATCTTTTCATTCAAATTGAATACCTGCCATCATAGTCATATATTTTGAACATAAATATCCCCTAATTTAATGTTAGTGCCCATGCCATTTATTTTTCTTTATTCATATAGTCCTTCTCCTGCTAATTACCCAGAAAATAAATTAGTATTACATTGAACAATTCTCTTTTATGATTTTTTTCAGCCATTTTCATATTACCCACATTGTACTTTAAAATGCTGTGTGAGCACCAGAGTCTGTCTCAGCAGTTATGGGCACAAGGCTTTGAATCTCATTCTGTACTTGGCGCTATCACAACTTTATTTATTTTTTTAACAACTAGAATGAAATCATCTCTATAGTGATGGATGTGTTTATGGTGGAGGTGGGATTACATCAAGGATCAGCTCTGAGCCCTTTCTTATTTGCAATGGTGATGGACGGGTTGACAGACGAGATCAGACAGGAGTCCCCGTGGACTATGATGTTTGCAGATGACATTGTGATCTGTAGTGAAGTAGGGAACAGGTGGAGGAGACCCTGGAGAGATGGAGATATGCTCTAGAGAGAAGAGGAATGAAGGTCTGCAGGATTAAGAATATATGTGTGTGAATTAGAGGGAGGATAGAGGAATGGTGAGGATGCAAGGAGTAGAGGTGGCGAAGATGGATGAGTTTAAATACTTGGGATTAGCAGTTCAGAGTAATGGAGAGTGTGTAAGAGAGGTGAAGAAGAGAGTACAGGCAGGATGGAGTGGGCAGAGAAGAGTGTCAGGAGTGATTTGTGACAGACAAGTACCAGTAAGAGTGAAAGGGAAGGTCTACAAGAGGGTAGTGAGGCCAGCTATGTTCTATGGGTTGGAGACAGTGGCATTGACAAAAAGGCAGGAGTTAGAGTTGGATGTGGCAGAGTTAAAGCTGTTAAGATTTGCACTGGGTGTGATGAGGGTAGACAGGATTAGGAATATGTATATTAGAGGGTCAGCCCAGGTTGGAAGGTTTGGAGACAAAGCCAGAGAGGCAAGATTACGTTAGTTTGGACATGTGTTGAGGAGGGATGCCGAGTATATTGGGAAAAAGATGCTAAGGATGAAGCTACCAGGTAACAGAAAAAGAGGAAGGCCTAAGATAACGTTTATGGATGTGGTGAGAGAGGACATGCAGGTGGTTGGTGTGACAGAGCAAGATGCAGAGGACAGGAAGAAATGGAAACAGATGATCTGCTGTGGCGACCCCTAAGGGGAACAGCCAAAAGAAGATTAATTAAATCATCTCTATAACTAAAAGTCTTTTGGTACTTCAGTTTTCCTTCTAACTCCTACCTCCATTCTTGATCTTGACTTTCACTTTTGTAACAGTAGCATAATGATGGGTTTAATAGGGGAAATTCTCTAGCCAAATTTCCTTTAGCCAATATAAGTACCACCTCAGATCTCCACTGAAAAAAAGGCCACTGGCCTACTGGTCTAACTCGGTCAACAAAGCATAAACAAGTTAATAAAAAAAATTAAAGGGCACCTTTGTCTTACACCTCTTTTCATGGATGTCTTTTTACCAAGCTACCCATCCATCAGTGATTTCACCCATGTCATCTTATAAATACTTCTAATAAAATTGCAAACATTTTTTCAAAATTCATACTGTCCACAAATCTTTAGTATTTTATCTTGTCATAAACTGTCTAAATCCATACTTTTATCACAACTTACTAGCTTCCGTTCCACTTATTTAAAAAAAAAATTATTACTAGTTCTTGGATAATTGTAATAAATTTAAAATGAATTTTCCTTTACCAAACCAACAAACATGTGCCTCTGACAGTTAATTCTGTTCTATACCTTTTTTTAAGTGCAGAATTTTAGGGTACTACTAATAAAATATTGTGAACCACTGGGAAGGGCTGGTATATAGTATATTTTCTTATCAAAGTTCTTTACATTTCATAAAGACCTTGTACACATGGTATGTATACAGTGCATCATCTATACATCAGGTACACAGACTATATCTACCTTGGACTGTATCTGATTCACAAAAGGTATACCACCTTGGTACAGAATGGTTAAGTTAATGGAGTCCATCTGTATACAAACAGATAGTGTACCGATTGTTATTGCAGCAGTCCCACTCTTCTGCTAATTTGTTGCTGTGTTTTTTAGAACAAAGACCTGGCAGCATATCAGTGTTTCTGTAAAAAGAAAAAAAAAAGAAGTTGGCTTTGTTGCATTTTAAGAAAAAGCCTATTGACAGTAATGTGTCCTCCGATGCAGGCAAGCTTGCTACTGTAACCATACTTTTCAGGAGCTCAGACAATGATACTGCAGATGTTCCACCAATGGGAGCTCACACAGCACCAGATCATTTAATTATATTATGGTAATGATTCTAGCTCCATCAACATTGCCTAAAGAGTAAAAATTTTTATGAATCGCCCCTTGGCGTGATGGTGGTTATAGAATATTAGAGGGCTTTCCATAATACTTTAAGGAGGTGACGTCTCATTTTCATCATAACAGAAAACACAGCAAGGTATCATTTTGGTGGGACACCAGTCTAAGTAAATTATACAAGAAATTAGATTGATTTACAAATATATGTAATATATGTATATATATATATATATATATATATATATATATATGTGTGTGTGTGTGTGTGTGTATGTACACACACAAAAACAACCCATGTGTTACAAAGAAGAATAAGGTAAATCAATTAAACAACATATTTTCTGGATTAGTAAGACAGAAAAAAATACTCCTTTGAAGTTAAAATATCCTGCTCCATCTTGAGCAAGAAAAACTATGTTAATAATAGTTCAAAGAAACTCCATTGAATTACATATATATCATCTAAGGGTAAACTGCTGATCAGACCTAAAGAGTTGGCTAATGAATTTAATTTCTACTATTCAGATACTGTTTCTGTTGACTGTGATAGTTCACACACTCAACCCAGATTGTCACCTGCACATAAACTTCAGTGCCCATTTATCTCCAAGAATTTAATATTTAAAGTTTTAGATAAAATAGGAGCTTAAACATCTATGGGGCCAGAACACATTCTTGTAATGTTAATTAATAGTATAAAAAAAGGTAATTAAACATATTTTCTACCAACTGTTTAATATAATGTTAAAAGAATGTGTTGTTCCACCTTTATGGAAGCAATCTATCTTACCAATATTTTTCTGTTTTATGCAAATGCTGTGAAATATGCAAACAACTGTTGCCAAACTCTTTATACTGTGAAGTGTTGAATGATTTATAACAATATAGGCTTAGCCGGGCCAGATGGAATTTAACAAACTTAGTCAAATTCTATGATCAAGTATTAGTGACCAAGGATTATCTGTTAATGGTGTTTTCATAGACTTTCCTAAAGCTTTTAACTCACTTTCTCACAAGTCTATCCATAATGTACTATAAGTATGTAATTATAGCCACTACTTAATTTAATGAGTAAACAACTGGCTTACTGGCAAAATACAGAATGTCTCAATACTGGGCTCTTATTCTAATGTCTTACCCGTAAAGTTTGGAGTTCCTAAAGTCTCTGTCCTTGGGCAATAAATATCTTTAATCTAGTTCTTTCAACATGCCATGCAAGTAGACACTGCTGGATTTCCGAATATGTAGTTGACTATAAATTTTTTTTTAAGTAACAATACAGAAGGGTTCCACACCAGAGATCAACCCCTCGCTGGTTAGATCTGACCATAAACTAATCACTCTGGATATCCACATTCCTCCACCACTTCCAGTCAAAGAAACCACTGTGAAAAACTTTTCAAAAGCAAACTTCACGTTAATTAAGACCATGGTGGGAAGTTTAAAAGCCCCCATGCTAAAGGATAATAATGTCCAAGCTGCAAAATCCTTTACTAATGCACTCTACGGGCATCTACAAGAATGCATGGATCGTGCTATCCCAAACAAAACCAAGACTCACTCCTCTAAGAAAAGGAAACCAGTCTGGTGGACTCCTGCCATAAACGAGGAAGCTAGTACAGAAAAGAGTAAAATCCCAAGAAGGGAAGACATCCCTGATCAGTATCAGCAAGAAACTATGTTCCCTCACAAAATTATCCAAGGCTAGCTTTGAAAGAAAAATTGCCATGGACTCCAAAGATAACCACAAGGCATTCTTTAGCTATGTCAAGAATCTAAGTGGCAATTATCAGATCTGCTCGGAGTTAGTGCAGAATGGTACAAAATACACTGAACCGACCGATATAGCCAACATCCTGGCAGACAGGTTCAGTGCAAACTTCAACACCCTCTCACCCCCAAAAGGGCCCATAACTATACCAGAAGAATATAGTACCCCTAAAATCACAGACACTCAGGTTAAAACAGCCCTCTCCAAAGCCAAAAACACAGCATCAATGGGACCGGACAGTGTCCCAGGTTGCATCCTACACGAGCTCAAAAATGAACTAACCCCTCACCTAAACACACTGTTTAAACTCAGCCTCTCCACAGGCTACGTGCCCACAGAGTAGTGCACGGCAACGGTTATTCCACTCCACAAAGGTGGAGCCACAACGGACCCCGGGAATTATCACCCTATAAGCCTGATTAGCTTGTTCTGCAAAGCTATGGAGTGCATCATCATGGATCTCATTAAAATAGACATTGGAAACCTCCAAACGCTGGACCCTACCCAGTTCAGCTTTGTTAAGGGCATGCCTCCTAAACCTGGTGGACTTCTTTGAGACAGTTACCAAGGCTATAGATAAGGGAAATGTGGTCCACACATCCTACCTAGACCTTGCAAAGGCCTGTGACACCATTCTCGACTTAGATATTATAGACAAGCTCAGCAGCCTGAACATAAACCCCTACATCATAAGATGGATTGCCATCTGGCTCATGGACAGAACCCACATGGTAAGAGTTGCGCGAGCTAGGTCTGACTCTAAACCGGTTACAAGTGGCATTCCCCAGGGCTCAGTCCTAGGATCCCTCCTGTTCGGCATATACTTCTCAGAGGTACAGGCAAACACAGGAGGACTATGACTGACCAAGTTCGCAGATGACTGCAAACTAGGGGCTATAATTGATTCTCTGGCTGACACAGACATCCTCCAAAAGGGTCTCACTGAGACAGATACCTGGTGTCAAACCCATGTCCTCAAGCTAAATGCCAAAAAGTACATAGTGATCCCCTTTGGAAAAAAACAAAGTACCCACAAACTACCACATAGGTAGTAGCTCCCTAAATACGGAAGACGTAATAAGGGATCTGGGGACCCAAGTAGATAGTAACCTCTCCTTTGATAATCACATTGCCAAAGTGGTTAGAAAATCCTTCTATGTGGGATGTACCTTTCAAGACACCTGCAACAACTGGAAAGACCACAGAAGTACCTCACCAAGAGGATCACTGGCCTCAAGCAGATGCCCTATGCAGCTCGACTGAAGAAACTCCAGCTGTACTCGGTTGCATACCGCCTACTCAGAGGTGATCTCTGCCTGACATACAAGGCCACGTCCAACCCAGAATTTATTGGCGTGCTCCACCTAAAGAAAACCATATCCCCTCGAGCCACATGCTCCAGGGATCTAAACCTCACCACAACAATAAACAGGACGTGCTGTAGGGATAGATTCCTGTCCCAGAGACTTCCCATGCTCTGGAACAAGATTCCAATCTACATTAGGCAGAGCACCTTGCTAACCCTCTTCAAGAAAAACCTTGATGAGTGGATGGGAAACAGAAAGTTTACCCCAGGGATCACTTCAATGGCTATGCTGGACAGAGACACAGGGAACTAATCTAAGGGGGTGGCGAAAGCCAACACATTCTGGCTAGGCTTATAAATGCCTTTGGGCAGATAGCCTAGTACCTACCTATGAACAATTAATGAGTTTCTAACTGAGGTTAACAGGTAGGTGGGACAGGCTTAAGATTTAGCCAAAAATGAAAATTAATGTATTTCAGTTTACCTAGTGTCAAACATGATGTACCACTGTATGGGGAACCCTGCTTGAAAAGTGTCTATAATAACCTGGGTATTCTAATTATTTCAAACGTATCCTTTACCAATCAGGTTAACTCTCTTTAAAAAAAAACTGTTAAAATTATGAGATTAACCTTAAAATCAATATCTCTCCAAGACCAAAATAATCTGTCAGAGGTATCTGGTATAGTTTTATCCCATAGAACACTAACCAGTGCAGATATTAAGCTACCACAGTATTTTTTATATTGTGCTTTGGTTAAAGTCCTTCTGCACAAAGTTCGACCACATTTATGTTCGCTTAATACAGTGCAGACATAAATGCGGTTGGACATTGTGTGGAAGGACATTAAGTGGTGCACAGCTGTACTTTTATATACATCAACTTTTGGAATATAACAGTAGTTTATGCATGTACTATAGGGAAAACTTAAGAACTTGGAATCAGTACATCATTAACATTCTGTGTGTGAGAAATATAAGCTATAGTGATAGGTGAAAGGAATTGAAATTATTTCCTTTCCACATGAATTGCAAAACAATTATTGCATATATAGCATTTATAACTGTTTCTAAAAACTGCTTTCAAAATGTCCTTATCTACTAACTTAGGTCACACAGACAAAATAACATAAACTTCAACATACCATATTTTCATAAGAACACAAGACTCAAATACTTAACAATTATTAATTTTTCAGGATGTGGAATAAACTACATGTCGATGTTAGACTATCACCTACTATTTTTCTCCTTAAAACTGAACATGATATTTGGATAGTGAATAATGTATATAACATCAGTGTTAATAAATCAGTGAGCCTTTAATATTTGGATAGTGAATAATGTATATAACATCAGTGTTAATAAATCAGTGAGCCTTTACAGCTTTCAGGCTTGAGCTAGCTACAGGAAATTATGAGATACTGTGATGCTGGGACATAGTCCAATAGGGAAAATCATCTTACGTGGATATGATACCTTATTAAATAGCTGTGCATAGCTACTTAGCAAGCTATATTATACCATTACTTTTAGCAGTCATGACTGGTGCAGTCATGCACAACTGTTACAGATGTCTTTATTTTCTATACTTCTTAACAGCACTCATTAGATGCAATAGATACTATCTTTAATTCCCAAACCGAAATACTTACTTTAATTTCTCAGATCTATAAACTTGCATAAAAACTAATGTATCCTCTCCTCATGCACTTTAACTATCTTTGGTGTTTCTTTAATTTCATATAGGATGTTCATCGTGTTTCACTGTTGCAGTCATGACTGTAGGGTTCTCCCCTGCTGGCAGGCAGCCCTCGGTCAGCCAGAATCCCAAAGTCTGAGTCCAGCGTCGGCTGTTCAACCATGCTCCCTGACGTCAGAGCGCCAGGAGTACAAAGCTGACAGCCGACGCCATCTTCTCCAGTCTTTCTTGCCGTGCGGTGATAGCAGTTCGCAAGTGCCGGTCGGCTGACTCCTGACGATTTTTTTTTCTGATAAACTTCAGTCCAAAGATTTTCTTCTCCACTCAAAGCTAAGTACCCCATTGGGGAAACTTTTTTCTTGCTCCACTCCGATGTCAGAAAAAGTTAATAATTGTATTTCATGTGGGAAGCAAATACCTCATAAGGATTTTCATTCTTACTGTATTCCTTGCTTAGGCCCTGACCACGATGTAGCTAGTTGTCGGTTTTGTGCTAGATTCAATCAACGTACAATTAAGCGAAGGTGCGATTTTGCTTTTCATTACTTCGGTAGGCGCTTTAACTACAAAATGTCGTCGGATACAGTTCCGGCTACCGGAGTTCACAAACGTCGCAAGGATAAAGACAGGCCTCCGAGGTCCAAATCTGACGATAGTGCACAAGCGGAGCCAGCTTCAGGTTCGGCCATCGTCAGTGAGGCGCTTTTGCAGCCCCTGTCGTCAGCCATTTCGGAACCGATGGCCGAAACGGACTCTCATGAGGAGCCAACCAGGCCTTTAAATATTTCTATTGCAGGACCTTCGGACAATGCTCCTTCGGATGGGTCCGGAGCCGCTGTGCAGGTACCAGCTTCCGAAGGGGTTTTCAGGCCTACTCAGCTTCTAATAAAGGCAAAGGCAAAGACTCCTTCTAAATCAAAGACTGCAACACAGGCCTCTTCTGAACCGGCTCCCAAGTCACAGAAACAGTTACTCAAGATGGCGGAGGATTTACTTACTATGATTAGGGGTTCACATCCCCCTCCAGATAAAAGGCCAAGGCAGGATGTTTATTATGATTCCTCTGATCAGGCTTCTGTTTCCTCAGTTTCTTCTTCTGACCAGGAATATTCTTTCCCTCCTTATGAGGATTCTGATGCTGAGGAATCTATTCCTTCAGCTTCACCCCCTGAGGATTTCTCTTTTGGGGAAACTTTGCATGAAATGAGGGAACATTTCCACTGGGAAGGACAGGAGTATTCAGAATCTAAGAAAAGACTGAGGATTTTCTTCTTCTTCCCAACATAGACCCCTGGCTATTCCTCCTGTTTTGGATATTGTGGATGATGCCTTTTCGGAGGCTAACTTAACCCCTGACTCTTTTCCTCCTGCTCCTGTTAAGCCTGATAGATATTACAGGGTTCCTGATTCCCACCAGTTTTTATACAAGAACCCTTCTGCTGACCCTGGAACCATTTCTCAGGGTCCTAAGGGAGTTAAGGCCGCTTCTGCCAAAAATCCCATTCCTACTGAAAAGGATTCTCGATCCTTAGAAAGATGGGGCAAAAAAGTGTACACTTCTGCTACTTTGTCCATTAGGGCTTTAAACTGTCAGTTTCATATGCTGAAATACCAGCAATACCTCTTGTCTGTTTTAAAACAAAAGCTTACTTCCATTTCTGCCTGTGCAGATGATAAGGAATTATATGACTTATTGCATGCCACTGAACAAGTTGGGAAGCATGGTTTACACTGTGGATTTGATGCCTTAGAGGCTTCTTGTAGGGCTGCTGCCTCCGGCACAGTCATTAGAAGGCATGCATGGCTAAAGGAACAAAATTTGCCTGAACAAGTAAAGGCTAAATTATTGGATGCTCCTGTTCAGCATAATGTTTTGTTTGGATTCAAAGCTGAAGAGGTGATTAAAAAGATGGAGGATAAGGCGAAATCCATGCAAACAGTTAAAGATTTCTTACAAGTACAGCCACCTAGATTTAGCAGGAATTGGCCTTCATAAAATTGGTCCTTTCCCACTTCAGACAGGCCTCAGAGGGGAAGATATAGATGCTCCAGAGGAAGGCCTCAAATACAAGCTTCTTATAGACCAAGACAGTGGACTGCTTCCACCCCTAGGGGAGGAGAGGACAGGTCACAAACTCAAAGAAAACAAACTCAATGATTCCCTCTGTTGGGCTACAGGAACTTCTTGCCTGGAAGCCCCTCTCGGAGGAAAACTCTCTCTTTTTTATCAAAATTGGACTCAAATAACCCAAGACAAGTGGGTTTTGGATGTGATTCTAAGAAGTTACAAATTCCATTTTCATACCTTGCCAAGGCCAAGCGGATGGACAGACCTTCCAAAACATCAATGGACGGAGGCCTTAAACCAGGTGGAAGCTCTTTTGGCTATGAATGCCATAGAACTGGTTCCACTTTCAGAGATGGGAAAAGGTTTTTACTCAAGGCTCTTTCTAGTCCCCAGGAAGCAAAACTCATGGAGACCCATTCTGGATCTGTCGGTCTTGAACACCTTTCTAGAGATACCAAAATTCAAGATGCTTACTCTACAGCAGCTACTTCCAATGCTGTCCAAAGATGCATGGATGGTAACTTTGGATTTAAAGGAGGCATATTTACACATTCCCATCAGGCAGGATCGCAGGAAATACCTCAGGTTCAAGGCCGGATCGAGGCACTTTCAATTCTCTGCACTGCCCTTTGGATTGTCTACTGCGCCTAGGGTCTTCACCAAATGCCTGGCTCCAGTAGTAGCTTACTGCAGACTCAAGGGAATTCAAATTTACCCTTATCTGGATGATTGTCTAATTCAGGCAGACAGCAAGGATGTCTTACTCCAGCATCTAGAATTTCTACAGAACCTCCTCAAGTTCCTGGGATTCTCTGTAAACATAAAAAAGTCAAATTTGACACCATCACAACAGTTAACTTTTCTGGGTGCTCTTCTAAACACCACAACCCAGATGGCTTTTCTGACATCCGAAAAACAATTACAGCTGGCTTCAACTTTCAAAACCTTGGCAACTTTAACTCAACTATCTGCAAGGAAATTCCTGCATGCTTTGGGTTACATGGCCTCCTGCATCCTTCTCGTACCATATGCAAGACTACACATGAGGAAAATACAGTGGTACCTAAAAAGTGTATGGTCTCAGCATTGCCACAGTTTAGACATACTGATCTCCGTCTTTCCTTGCCTTCAAAAGGAATTTCTTTGGTGGTCCAGGGCATGTGCTCTAAATAAAGGGAAACCCTTCCGTCTGCCTCCTGCCACTCAGATTCTAACCACGGATGCCTCGGATTATGCTTGGGGAGCCCATTTTCAGGGCAACTGTCTGCAGGGCCTTTGGACAAAGGATCAGAAGCACATGCATATCAATTTAAAGGAAATGTTAGCTGTTCAGAAAGCTCTATTGGCCTTCAGGAATCTTTTACAACCAGGACAACTACTAATACGGACAGACAACACCACAGTTATGTGGTACATAAACAAGCAGGGGGAATCTCATTCTTACCCCCCTTTGCAGACTAGCCATGGATCTATAGAAGACAGCTCTAGCTTGCAATCTGGATCTTCAAGCTCAGTTTCTACCAGGGAAACAAAACTTCCTAGCAGACAGTCTGAGCAGAAACCTTTCGGATCCACACGAGTGGATGCTGGACACCAAAATATTCAGGATGATAACAGCAGTCTGGGGATGTCCTCACATAGACCTCTTTGCATCCCATCTCAATCATCAACTACAGAATTTTTGCACCAGGACTTTCCACAGAGAAGCTTGGAAAGTGGATGCCCTGTCATTCAGTTGGAGGAACCTCTCGGGATATGCCTTTCCGCCTCTTCCTCTTCTTCCACGGGTCTTATTGAAGATAAAACAGGATAAGCCCAAGATGATAATCTTGCTGGCTCCAAATTGGCCTTGGCAGTTTTGGTATCCAACTCTAAAAAATCTATGTCTGGAGCCCCCTTGGGTTTTACCTCAGTCTCCGAACCTTCTGTCTCAACATCAGGGTCAGGTTCTACACTCTCATGTCAGAACTCTCAGCCTGGCGGCCTGGTTAATCCAGGGCCTTTGATTTCTTCTTTCCTACACAAGCAGGTTATGGATGTCATTTTAGAGGCCAGACATCCTAGCACTAGAAAATCTTATGCAGGAAAATGGAAAAGATTTTGTTCCTGGATGCAGGCTCAGGATTCTGATCCTCTTCTTCCTAACATTACCATAATTTTACTTTACTTGACAGATCTCTTACATAAGGGTCTCTCTTTCTCTTCCATT